>NC_134709.1:7185747-7485747 GCF_043290135.1 Rhipicephalus microplus | reverse complement strand
GCTTGAAAGCGGGAAATTCAAACTGCACAACGTTATCTTGTTCATTTTTCGTCGAAAGGTGTCAGAAACGGTCAAAAAAATTTTCCCACGGTCTGTTATGAGGAGAAGCCAACCGCTTGCATTGTAATGCATTATGGGAGCAGTGGCGCAAAATATAAAAAGAAAAAACCTTGCAATAATTCGGTACGTATCGCACTAAGAAGCCCAACCAAGTACGCAGTTAGCTCCATCAACGCCCTAAGACAAAAGATTGGACTTATCAGGGCTGATAATCCCATCACCTCTTTCCATTTGTTTTCCGCTTGCCGTAGCGACGCCACCTATAGCCACCATAGTGATAGTAGTTAACATTAAGGCTAGGTGGCGCTACTCGCCGCCTGATCTAATGGTTTCAGCGGGCACTTCCACCGATCCAACCTGCCACTTCGGCGGTTCTACCTAGCGCCACCAACGGTGCACGGTGGAACGAAAGCGGGGACACTCGCTCCTATAGGAGCACCGCCATCTGGACAGGTCAGAAGTACAAGTAGGGCGTATTTATGGAAACGATCACAAACATTGGGGGGCTCATATTGCCGGAAACACCAGGAAACGGGAAACATAGAGGTTTGTTTGAATTAAAATACTACGCTTGTTGTTGCATAGATCATGTACGCCGAAACCATTGAGGTAAACCTTGTGTCCTTGCTGCGTAAAGCGTGCGTCCGCGACTGACGCAACCGGGGCCGCTTGGAGGTCACTTAGGCGGGGGTATATATATCCGAAAGCTAGTATTATCTTTTTATTGCTTCGTTCTCTGACGCTAAGCCTAACACGTTTTTGGCAGGCTTTAAAGTGCAAAGTGAAAGGTGATAAAAGGCATATACTCGCAATCGGCTATATATAGCCCTCACAAAGCGACCTCCGGCTGGTGCCGGATTTAAGCATATGTAGAGCAAGCTTACGCAAAAATTATACAAAGAGCATGATAACGGCCTAGCCGCTTTTATACAACGCAATTATCAGCACAGTACCTTTAATGAAACACACCTCTACAGGGTCCTTATAATGAATAATTTCACTGTGTGAATCTCCGTTGATTGGGCTTGAAAGCGGGAAATTCAAACTGCACAACGTTATCTTGTTCATTTTTCGTCGAAAGGTGTCAGAAACGGGCAAAAAAATTTTCCCACGGTTTGTTATGAGGAGAAGCCAACCGCTTGCATTGTAATGCATTATGGGAGCAGTGGCGCAAAATATAAAAAGAAAAAACCTTGCAATAATTCGGTACGTATCGCACTAAGAAGCCCAACCAAGTACGCAGTTAGCTCCATCAACGCCCTAAGTCAAAAGATTGGACTTATCAGGGCTGATAATCCCATCACCTCTTTCTATTTGTTTTCCGCTTGCCGTAGCGACGCCACCTATAGCCACCATAGTGATAGTAGTTAACATTTAGGCTAGGTGGCGCTACTCGCCGCCTGATCTAAAGGTTTCAGCGGGCACCTCCTTCGATCCACCCTGCCACTTCGGCGGCTCTACCTAGCGCCACCAACGGTGCACGGTGGAACGAAAGCGGGGACACTCGCTCCCATAGGAGCACCGCCATCTGGACAGGTCAGAAGTACAAGTAGGGCGTATTTATGGAAACGATCACAAACATTGGTGGGCTCATATTGCCGGAAACACCAGGAAATGGCAAACATAGAGGTTTGTTTGAATTAAAATACTACGCTTGTTGTCGCATAGATCATGTACGCCGAAACCATTGAGGTAAACCATGTGTCCTTACTGCGTAAAGCGTGCGCCCGCGACTGACGCAACCGGGGCCGCTTGGAGGTCGCTTTGGCGGGGGTATATATAGCCGAAAGCAAGTATTATCCTTTTATTGCTTCCAACTCTGACGCTAAGCCTAACGCGTTTTTGGCACGTTTTAAAGTGCAAAGTGAGAGGTGATAAAAGGTATATACTCGCAATCGGCTATATATAGCCCTCACAAAGATACCTCCGGCTGGTGCCGGATTTAAGCATATGTAGAGCAAGCTCACGCAAAAATTATACAAAGAGCATGATAACGGCCTAGCCGCTTTTATACAACGCAATTATCAGCACAGTACCTTTAATGAAACACACCTCTACAGGGTCCTTATAATGAATAATTTCACTGTGTGAATCTCCGTTGATTGGGCTTGAAAGCGGGAAATTCAAACTGCACAACGCTATCTGGTTCATTTTTCGTCGAAAGGTGTCAAAAACGGGCAAAAAAAATTTCCCACGGTCTGTTATGAGGAGAAGCCAACCGCTCGCATTGTAATGCATTATGGGAGCAGTGGCGCGAAATTTAAAACGAAAAAACCTTGCATTTATTTTGTACGTATCGCACTAAGAAGCCCAACCAAGTACGCAGTTAGCTCCATCAACGCCCTAAGACAAAAGATTGGACTTATCAGGGCTCATAATCTCATCACCTCTTTCCATTTGTTTTCCGCTTGCCATAGCGACGCCACCTATAGCCACCATAGTGATAGTAGTTAACATTAAGGCTAGGTGGCGCTACTCGCCGCCTGATCTAAAGGTTTCAGCGGTCACTTCCATCGATCCAACCTGCCACTCCGGCGGCTCTACCTAGCGCCACCAACGGTGCACGGTGGAACGAAAGCGGGGACACTCGCTCCCATAGGAGCACCGCCATCTGGACAGGTCAGAAGTACAAGTAGGGCGTATTTATGGAAACGATCAGAAACATTGGGGGCTCTTATTGCCGGAAACACCAGGAAACGGCAAACGTAGAGGTTTGTTTGAATTAAAATACTACGCTTGTTATCGCATAGATCATGTACGCGTAAACCATTGAGGTAAACCTTGTGTCCTTGCTGCGTAAAGCGTGGGTCCGCGACTGACGCAACCGGGGCCGCTTGGAGGTCGCTTTGGCTGGGGTATATATAGCCGAAAGAAAGTATTATCTTTTTATTACTTGGTTCTCTGACGATAAGCCTAACGCGTTTTTGGCACGTTGTAAAGTGCAAAGTGAAAAGTGATAAAAAGTATATACTCACAATCGGCTATATATAGCCCTGACAAAGCGGCCTCCGGATGGTGCCGGATTTAGGCATATGTAGAGCAAGCTCACGCAAAGAATATACAAGGAGCATGATAACGGCCTAGCCGCTGTTATACAACGCAAATATCAGCACACTACCTTTAATGAAACACACCTCTACAGGGTCCTTATACTGACTAATTTCACTGGGTGAATCTCCGTTGATTGGGCTTGAAAGCGGGAAATTCAAACTGCACAACGCTATCTTGTTCATTTTTCGTCGAAAGGTGTCAGAAACGGGCAAAAAAATTTTCCCACGGTCTGTTATGAGGAGAAGCCAACCGCTTGCATTGTAATGCATTATGGGAGCAGTGGCGCAAAATTTAAAAAGAAAAAACCTTGCAATAATTCGGTACGTATCGCACTAAGAAGCCCAACCAAGTACGCAGTTAGCTCCATCAACGCCCTGAGACAAAAGATTGGACTTATCAGGGCTGATAATCCCATCACCTCTTTCCATTTGTTTTCCGCTTGCCGATGCGACGCCACCTATAGCCACCATAGTGATAGTAGTTAACATTAAGGCTAGGTGGCGCTACTCGCCGCCTGATCTAAAGGTTTCAGCGGGCACTTCCTTCGATCCACCCTGCCACTTCGGCGGCTCTACATAGCGCCACCAACGGTGCACGGTGGAACGAAAGCGGGGACACTCGCTCCCATAGGAGCACCGCCATCTGGACAGGTCAGGAGTACAAGTAGGGCGTATTTATGGAAACGATCACGAGCATTGGGGGGCTCATATTGCCGGAAACACCAGGAAACGGGAAACATAGAGGTTTGTTTGAATTAAAATACTACGCTTGTTGTCGCATAGATCATGTACGCCGAAACCATTGAGGTAAACCTTGTGTCCTTGCTGCGTAAAGCGTGCGTCCGCGACTGACGCAACCGGGGCCGCTTGGAGGTCACTTAGGCGGGGGTATATATATCCGAAAGCTAGTATTATCTTTTTATTGCTTCGTTCTCTGACGCTAAGCCTAACACGTTTTTGGCAGGCTTTAAAGTGCAAAGTGAAAGGTGATAAAAGGTATATACTCGAAATCGGCTATATATAGCCCTCACAAAGATACCTCCGGCTGGTGCCGGATTTAAGCATATGTAGAGCAAGCTCACGCAAAGAATATACGAGGAGCATGATAACGGCCTAGCCGCTGTTATACAACGCAGTTATCAACACACTACCTTTAATGAAACACACCTCTACAGGGTCCTTATATTGATTAATTTCACTGTGTGAATCTCCGTTGATTGGGCTTGAAAGCGGGAAATTCAAACTGCACAACGTTATCTTGTTCATTTTTCGTCGAAAGGTGTCAGAAACGGGCAAAAAAATTTTCCCACGGTTTGTTATGAGGAGAAGCCAACCGCTTGCATTGTAATGCATTATGGGAGCAGTGGCGCAAAATATAAAAAGAAAAAACCTTGCAATAATTCGGTACGTATCGCACTAAGAAGCCCAACCAAGTACGCAGTTAGCTCCATCAACGCCCTAAGTCAAAAGATTGGACTTATCAGGGCTGATAATCCCATCACCTCTTTCCATTTGTTTTCCGCTTGCCGTAGCGACGCCACCTATAGCCACCATAGTGATAGTAGTTAACATTTAGGCTAGGTGGCGCTACTCGCCGCCTGATCTAAAGGTTTCAGCGGGCACCTCCTTCGATCCACCCTGCCACTCCGGCGGCTCTACCTAGCGCCACCAACGGTGCACGGTGGAACGAAAGCGGGGACACTCGCTCCCATAGGAGCACCGCCATCTGGACAGGTCAGGAGTACAAGTAGGGCGTATTTATGGAAACGATCACAAACATTGGTGGGCTCATATTGCCGGAAACACCAGGAAACTGAAGACATACAGGTTTGTTTGAATTAAAATACTACGCTTGTTATCACATAGATCAAGTATGCCGAAACCATTGAGGTAAACCTTGTGTCCTTGCTGCGTAAAGCGTGCGTCCGCGACTGACGCAACCGGGGCCGCTTGGAGGTCGCTTTGGCGGGGGTATATATAGCCGAAAGAAAGTATTATCTCTTTATTACTTGGTTCTCTGACGCTAAGCCTAACGCGTTTTTGGCACGTTTTAAAGTGCAAAGTGAAAAGTGATAAAAGGTATATACTCACAATCGGCTATATATAGCCCTGACAAAGCGGCCTCCGGTTTGTGCCGGATTTAGGCATATGTAGAGCAAGCTCACGCAAAGAATATACGAGGAGCATGATAACGGCCTAGCCGCTTTTATACAACGCAATTATCAGCACAGTACCTTTAATGAAACACACCTCTACAGGGTCCTTATAATGAATAATTTCACTGTGTGAATCTCTGTTGATTGGGCTTGAAAGCGGGAAATTCAAACTGCACAACGTTATCTTGTTCATTTTTCGTCGAAAGGTGTCAGAAACGGTCAAAAAAATTTTCCCACGGTCTGTTATGAGGAGAAGCCAACCGCTTGCATTGTAATGCATTATGGGAGCAGTGGCGCAAAATATAAAAAGAAAAAACCTTGCAATAATTCGGTACGTATCGCACTAAGAAGCCCAACCAAGTACGCAGTTAGCTCCATCAACGCCCTAAGACAAAAGATTGGACTTATCAGGGCTGATAATCCCATCACCTCTTTCCATTTGTTTTCCGCTTGCCGTAGCGACGCCACCTATAGCCACCATAGTGATAGTAGTTAACATTAAGGCTAGGTGGCGCTACTCGCCGCCTGATCTAATGGTTTCAGCGGGCACTTCCATCGATCCAACCTGCCACTTCGGCGGTTCTACCTAGCGCCACCAACGGTGCACGGTGGAACGAAAGCGGGGACACTCGCTCCCATAGGAGCACCGCCATCTGGACAGGTCAGAAGTACAAGTAGGGCGTATTTATGGAAACGATCACAAACATTGGTGGGCTCATATTGCCGGAAACACCAGGAAACGGGAAACATAGAGGTTTGTTTGAATTAAAATACTACGCTTGTTGTCGCATAGATCATGTACGCCGAAACCATTGAGGTAAACCTTGTGTCCTTGCTGCGTAAAGCGTGCGTCCGCGACTGACGCAACCGGGGCCGCTTGGAGGTCGTTTAGGCGGGGGCATATATAGCCGAAAGCTAGTATTATCTTTTTATTGCTTCGTTCTCTGACGCTAAGCCTAACACGTTTTTGGCAGGCTTTAAAGTGCAAAGTGAAAGGTGATAAAAGGCATATACTCGCAATCGGCTATATATAGCCCTCACAAAGCGACCTCCGGCTGGTGCCGGGTTTAAGCATATATAGAGCAAGCTTACGCAAAAATTATACAGAGAGCATGATAACGGCCTAGCCGCTTTTATACAACGCAATTATCAGCACAGTACCTTTAATGAAACACACCTCTACAGGGTCCTTATAATGAATAATTTCACTGTGTGAATCTCCGTTGATTGGGCTTGAAAGCGGGAAATTCAAACTGCACAACATTATCTTGTTCATCTTTCGTCGAAAAGTGTCAGAAACGGGCAAAAAAATTTTCCCACGGTCTGTTATGAGGAGGAGCCAACCGCTTGCATTGTAATGCATTATGGGAGAAGTGGCGCAAAATATAAAAAGAAAAACCTTGCAATAATTCGGTACGTATCGCACTAAGAAGCCCAACCAAGTACGCAGTTAGCTCCATCAACGCCCTAAGACAAAAGATTGGACTTATCAGGGCTGATAATCCCATCACCTCTTTCCATTTGTTTTCCGCTTGCCGTAGCGACGCCACCTATAGCCACCATAGTGATAGTTGTTAACATTAAGGCTAGGTGGCGCTACTCGCCGCCTGATCTAAAGGTTTTAGCGGTCACTTCCATCGATCCAACCTGCCACTTCGGCGGCTCTACCTAGCGCCACCAACGGTGCACGGTGGAACGAAAGCGGGGACACTCGCTCCCATAGGAGCACCGCCATCTGGACAGGTCAGGAGTACAAGTAGGGCGTATTTATGGAAACGATCACAAACATTGGTGGGCTCATATTGCCGGAAACACCCGGAAACGGAAGACATAGAGGTTTGTTTGAATTAAAATACTACGCTTGTTATCGCATGGATCATGTACGCCGAAACCATTGAGGTAAACCTTGTGTCCTTACTGCGTAAAGCGTGCGTCCTCGACTGACGCAAATGGGGCCGCTTGGAGGTCGCTTAGGCGGGGGTATATATAGCCGAAAGCAAGTATTGTCTTTTTATTGCTTCGTTCTCTGACGCTAAGCCTAACGCGTTTTTTGGCACGTTTTAAAGTGCAAAGTGAAAAAAGATAAAAGGTATATACTCGCAATCGGCTATATATAGCCCTCACAAAGCGACCTCCGGCTGGTGCCGGATTTAAGCATATGTAAAGCAAGCTTACGCAAAAATTATACAAAGAGCATGATAACGGCCTAGCCGCTTTTATACAACGCAATTATCAGCACAGTACCTTTAATGAAACACACCTCTACAGGGTCCTTATAATGAATAATTTCACTGTGTGAATCTCCGTTGATTGGGCTTGAAAGCGGGAAATTCAAACTGCACAACGCTATCTTGTTCATTTTTCGTCGAAAGGTGTCAGAAACGGGCAAAAAAATTTTCCCACGGTCTGTTATGAGGAGAAGCCAACCGCTTCCATTGTAATGCATTCTGGGAGCAGTGGCGCGAAATTTAAAAAGAAAAAAACCTTGCAATAATTCGGTACGTATCGCACTAAGAAGCCCAACCAAGTACGCAGTTAGCTCCATCAACGCCCTAAGACAAAAGATTGGACTTATCAGGGCTGATAATCTCATCACCTCTTTCCATTTGTTTTCCGCTTGCCGTAGCGACGCCACCTATAGCCACCATAATGATAGTAGTTAACATTAAGGCTAGGTGGCGCTACTCGCCGCCTGATCTAATGGTTTCAGCGGGCACTTCCATCGATCCAACCTGCCACTTCGGCGGCTCTACCTAGCGCCACCAACGGTGCACGGTGGAACGAAAGCGGGGACACTCGCTCCCATAGGAGCACCGCCATCTGGACAGGTCAGAAGTACAAGTAGGGCGTATTTATGGAAACGATCACAAACATTGGTGGGCTCATATTGCCGGAAACACCAGGAAACGGCAAACATAGAGGTTTGTTTGAATTAAAATACTACGCTTGTTGTCGCATAGATCATGTACGCCGAAACCATTGAGGTAAACCATGTGTCCTTACTGCGTAAAGCGTGCGCCCGCGACTGACGCAACCGGGGCCGCTTGGAGGTCGCTTTGGCGGGGGTATATATAGCCGAAAGCAAGTATTATCCTTTTATTGCTTCCAACTCTGACGCTAAGCCTAACGCGCTTTTGGCACGTTTTAAAGTGCAAAGTGAGAGGTGATAAAAGGTATATACTCGCAATCGGCTATATATAGCCCTCACAAAGATACCTCCGGCTGGTGACGGATTTAAGCATATGTAGAGCAAGCTCACGCAAAGAATATACGAGGAGCATGATAACGGCCTAGCCGCTGTTATACAACGCTGTTATCAACACACTACCTTTAATAAAACACACCTCTACAGGGTCCTTATATTGATTAATTTCACTGTGTGAATCTCCGTTGATTGGGCGTGAAAGCGGGAAATTCAAACCGCACAACGCTATCTTGTTCTTTTTTCATCGAAAGGTGCCAGAAACGGGCAAAAAAATTTTCCCACGGTCTGTTATGAGGAGAAGCCAACCGCTTGCATTGTAATGCTTACGGGTGCGGTGGCGCGAAATTTAAAATGAAAAAAACCTTGCTTTTAATCGGTACGTATCGCACCAAGAAGCCCAACCAAGTATGCAGTTATCTCCATCAACGCTTGGTGGGCCCTAAGACAAAACATTGGGCTTATCGGGGCTGATAAGCCCATCACCTCTTTCCATTTGTTTTCCGGTCGCCGTAGTGGCGCCACCTATAGCGACCATAATGATGATACTTAAAAGTATGGCTAGGTGGCACTACTAGCCGCCTGATCTAAAGGTTTCAGCGGGCACTTCCATCGATCCACCCTGCCACTTCGGCGGCTCTACCTAGCGCCACCAACGGTGCACGGTGGAACGAAAGCGGGGACACTCGCTCCCAGGAGCACCGCCATCTGGACAGGTCAGGAGTACAAGTAGGGCGTATTTATGGAAACGATCACAAACATTGGGGGCTCTTATTGCCGGAAACACCAGGAAACAGCAAACATAGAGGTTTGTTTGAATTAAAATACTACGCTTGTTATCGCATAGATCATGTACGCGTAAACCATTGAGGTAAACCTTGTGTCCTTGCTGCGTAAAGCGTGCGTCCGCGACTGACGCAACCGGGGCCGCTTGGAGGTCGCTTTGGCGGAGGTATATATAGCCGAAAAAAAGTATTATCTTTTTATTACTTCGTTCTCTGACGCTAAGCCTAACGCGTTTTTGGCACGTTTTAAAGTGCAAAGTGAAAAGTGATAAAAGGTATATACTCACAATCGGCTATATATAGCCCTGACAAAGCGGCCTCCGGTTGGTGCCGGATTTAGGCATATGTAGAGCAAGCTCACGCAAAAATTATGCAAAGAGCATGATAACGTCCTAGCCGCTTTTATACAACGCAATTATCAGCACAGTACCTTTAATGAAACACACCTCTATAGGGTCCTTATACTGACTAATTTCACTGGGTGAATCTCCGTTGATTGGGCTTGAAAGCGGGAAATTCAAACTGCACAACGCTATCTTGTTCATTTTTCGTCGAAAGGTGTCAGAAACGGGCAAAAAAATTTTCCCACGGTCTGTTATGAGAAGAAGCCAACCACTTGCATTGTAACGCATTATGGGAGCAGTGGCGCGAAATTTAAAACGAAAAAAACCTTGCAATTATTTGGTACGTATCGCACTAAGAAGCCCAATCAAGTACGCAGTTAGCTCCATCAACGCTTGGTGTGCCCTAAGACAAAAGATTGGGCTTATCGGGGCTGATAAGACCATCACGCCTTTCCATTTGTTTTGCGCTCGCCGTAGTGGCGCCACCTATAGCGGCCATGGTGATGATACTTAAAGGTATGGCTAGGTGGCACTACTAGCCGCCTGATCTAAAGGTTTCAGCGGGCACTTCCATCGATCCAACCTGCCACTTCGGCGGCTCTACCTAGCGCCACCAACGGTGCACGGTGGGACGAAAGCGGGGACACTCGCTCCCATAGGAGCACCGCCATCTGGGCAGGTCAGGAGTACAAGTAGGGCGTATTTATGGAAACGATCACAAACATTGGTGGGCTCATATTGCCGGAAACACCAGGAAACTGAAGACATACAGGTTTGTTTGAATTAAAATACTACGCTTGTTATCACATAGATCATGTATGCCGAAACCATTGAGGTAAACCTTGGGTCCTTGCTGCGTAAAGCGTGCGTCCGCGACTGACGCAACCGGGGCCGCTTGGAGGTCGCTTTGGCGGGGGTATATATAGCCGAAAGAAAGTATTATCTTTTTATTACTTGGTTCTCTGACGCTAAGCCTAACGCGTTTTTTGGCACGTTTTAAAGTGCAAAGTGAAAAAAGATAAAAGGTATATACTCATAATCGGCTATATATAGCCCTGACAAAGCGGCCTCCGGTTTGTGCCGGATTTAGGCATATGTAGAGCAAGCTCACGCAAAGAATATACGAGGAGCATGATAACGGTCTTGCCGCTGTTATACAACGCAATTATCAACACACTACCTTTAATGAAACACACCTCTACAGGGTCCTTATATTGATTAATTTCACTGTGTGAATCTCCGTTGATTGGGCGTGAAAGCGGGAAATTCAAACTGCACAACGCTATCTTGTTCTTTTTTCATCGAAAGGTGTCAGAAACGGGCAAAAAAATTTTCCCACGGTCTGTTATGAGGAGAAGCCAACCGCTTGCATTGTAATGCATTATGGGAGCAGTGGCGCAAAATTTAAAAAGAAAAAACCTTGCAATCATTCGGTACGTATCGCACTAAGAAGCCCAACCAAGTACGCAGTTAGCTCCATCAACGCCCTAAGACAAAAGATTGGACTTATCAGGGCTGATAATCCCATCACCTCTTTCCATTTGTTTTCCGCTTGCCGTAGCGACGCCACCTATAGCCACCATAGTGATAGTAGTTAACATTAAGGCTAGGTGGCGCTACTCGCCACCTGATCTAAAGGTTTCAGGGGGCACTTCCTTCGATCCACCCTGCCACTTCGGCGGCTCTACATAGCGCCACCAACGGTGCACGGTGGAACGAAAGCGGGGACACTCGCTCCCATAGGAGCACCGCCATCTGGACAGGTCAGAAGTACAAGTAGGGCGTATTTATGGAAACGATCACAAACATTGGTGGGCTCATATTGCCGGAAACACCAGGAAACGGGAAACATAGAGGTTTGTTTGAATTAAAATACTACGCTTGTTGTCGCATAGATCATGTACGCCGAAACCATTGAGGTAAACCTTGTGTCCTTACTGCGTAAAGCGTGCGCCCGCGACTGATGCAACCGGGGCCGCTTGGAGGTCGCTTAGGCGGAGCTATATATAGCCGAAAGTAAGTATTATCTTTTTATTGCTTCGATCTCTGACGCTAAGCCTAACTCGTTTTTGGCACGTTTTAAAGTGCAAAGTGAGAGGTGATAAAAGGTATATACTCGCAATCGGCTATATATAGCCCTCACAAAGCGACCTCCGGCTGGTGCCAGATTTAAGCATATGTAGAGCAAGCTCACGCAAAGAATATACGAGGAGCATGATAACGGCCTTGCCGCTGTTATACAACGCAATTATCAGCACACTACCTTTAATGAAACACACCTCTACAGGTTCCTTATATTGATTAATTTCCCTGTGTGAATCTCCGTTGATTGGGCTTGAAAGCGGGAAATCCAAACTGCACAACGCTATCTTGTTCTTTTTTCATCGAAAGGTGCCAGAAACGGGCAAAAAATTTTTCCCACGGTCTGTTATGAGGAGAAGCCAACCGCTTGCATTGTAATGCATTACGGGTGCGGTGGCGCGAAATTTAAAAAGAAAAAAAACCTTGCCTTTAATCGGTACGTATCGCACCAAGAAGCCCAACCAAGTATGCAGTTATCTCCATCAACGCTTGGTGGGCCCTAAGACAAAAGATTGGGCGTATCGGGGCTGATAAGCCCATCACCTCTTTCCATTTGTTTTCCGCTTGCCGTAGCGACGCTACCTATAGCCACCATAGTGATAGTAGTTAACATTAAGGCTAGGTGGCGCTACTCGCCGCCTGATCTAAAGGTTTTAGCAGGCACTTCCATCGATCCAACCTGCCACTTCGGCGGCTCTACCTCGCGCCACCAACGGTGCACGGTGGAACGAAAGCGGGGACACTCGCTCCTTTAGGAGCACCGCCATCTGGACAGGTTAGTACAAGTAGGGCGTATTTATGGAAACGATCACAAACATTGGTGGGCTCATATTGCCGGAAACACCAGGAAACGGGAGACATAGAGGTTTGTTTGAAATAAAATACTACGCTTGTTATCACATAGATCATGTATGCCGTAACCATTGAGGTAAACCTGGGGTCCTTACTGCGTAAAGCGTGCGTCCGCGACTGACGCAACCGGGGCCGCTTGGAGGTCGCTTAGGCCGGGGTATATATATATAGCCGAAAGCAAGTATTGTCTTTTTATTGCTTCGTTCTCTGACGCTAAGCCTAACGCGTTTTTGGCACGTTTTAAAGTGCGAAGTGAAAGGTGATAAAAGGTACACTCGCAATCGGCTATATATAGCCCTCACAAAGCGACCTCTGGGTGGTGCCGGGTGTAAGCCAATGTACAGCAAGCTTACGCAAAGAATATACAATGTGTATGTTATTGGTATAGCCTTAATCATTCTTTGCAGTTATGAGTACAGTACTTTTAATTAAAATCAACTCTAAATGCCCCTTATCTTGATGAACTGTTTTGTGTAAATTTCCGCACAGCCGACATGCCAGCGGGAAGCTCAAACTACGCGATACTCCCTTGTTCATTTTTCGTCCAAAGGTGTCAGAAATGGGCAAACATTTTTTCCCACGGTCTGTTATGACGAGAAACCAACCACCTGCAGTGTAGCGCAGTATGGGTGCGGTGGCGCGAAGTTTAAAAAGAGCTTACACTTATCCGGAACCGGTCGCTCCAAGAAGCCGAACCAAGTTCGTGGTTAACTCCCAGAACGCATAGTGTCCTTTAGGACGAAAATTGGGCATATCGGGGTTTATACGAGCATCAAGTTTTCGATTTGTTTTCCTTGCTCATTGCGGAGAAGTGAACCAACCAGGGGAACTTCCAGCTGGGAAGCGGTCTTCGTGGTCACGACCTACTCGGCTCCTGACCTGCCCAGGCAGCCCTTCTCGAGCGCCCACGTCTAGTTTTACCTTCTGCCGCTAGAGCCGTAACCTACGGGCGGTGTGGCGCTAGTCAACACCTGTTCGCTGACGTCTCCTTGAGCGTTCGTGGTCCCATTTTGGCCAACAGAGCTCTCATAGTGCATTATTATTATGCACAAATAAAAACAAGTCAGATATATAGATATATTCAGAATTCAGTCATCAAGAATTCTTTGCATTACAAAGGACGTGACCTCACATAGGCCATCCTTCATTCTATAAATCTACGTGTTCCTACGTTTGTCAACAAGCGTGGAATAATTATATAACCGCACGGCGTACTTGACCAGTCATCTAAGTGACTAAATAATCAAATATAGTCAGGCCGTTTATCCCAGAGCGCAGCTGTTCTTACTCTGGCGCCGTCCAAACCGCCGTAACATAGCAGACGATGGATGAATGGATGGATGAATATGGCTGTACCCTTTAGATCGGGCGGTGGCTAGCGCCACCAAGCCGTAATATCTAATGAACCAAAAACTATATTTATTTTTTTTTCCTTAAAAAAGAGTTTGAGGATTCGTACTTTGCAGTGAAGAGTTTAATTTTCACTCGCGCCTTGACTTTAGCCACCAATCAGATAACCTCCTTCTAGTTAAGTCTACCCGCTTAAAGTTTATTTTGCCCTCCCGGTCCCTAAACCCCAGTGCTTTGAAAAACTCTGCGCCATCATCCTGAACTATAGGGTGAAGCCTTTTACAGAACATTATCAAGTGTTCGGCAGTTTCTTCTTCCTCTCCACACGCACTGCATACTGTGTCTACCCCTTCGTATTTGGCCCGATATGTCTTGGTTCGCAGTACTCCCGTTCTGGCCTCAAACAGTAGAGAACTACCCCGAGTATTATCATAGATCCTTTCCTTGGCAATTTCCTGCTTAAACGTTCGATAGACCTCTAGTGCGGACTTCTTAATCATGCCCATTTTCCACATGTCAGTCTCCGTTTCCTTCACTTTCTTCTTAACCGATAGTTCTTTTTGGTTTGGCCACCTGCTGTTTTCTAAGTATTTACCAGTCAACTTCCTGGCTCGCTTCCTCCATGTTGTATCGACATTCTTTATGTACAAGTAGCTGAAAACCTTCCTAGCCCAACGCTCTTCCCCCATTTCTCTCAATCGCTTCTCAAATTTTATCTTGCTGCTAGCTTCCCGGCCCTCAAATGATGTCCATCCCATATCACCTTGTACTCCCTGATTTGGTGTATTCCCGTGAGCTCCTAAAGCAAGCCTACCTATTCCACGTTGCTTAATTTCTAATCTTGCTTGAACTTCTGATCTCATGCACAAGACCGCATTGCCGAACGTCAGCCCAGGAACCATGACCCCTTTCCATATTCCTCTCACAACATCATACCTATTGTAATTCCACAGTGCCCTATTTTTCATGACTGCTGCATTCCTGTTACCTTTAGTCGTCACGTATATTTCGTGTTCCCTCAGATACTCGGTCCCATTGCTTATCCATACGCCCAGATATTTGTATTTATCTGTTATCTCTAGCGTGATCTCCTGTATTCTAAGCTCACTACCTTCGTTGTCATTGAAAATCATGACTGCTGATTTTTTCTTACTGAATCTGAAATCTAACCTATCTCCCTCATTACCGCAGATGTCCATCAATCTCTGCAAATCTTCCTTGTTGTTGGCCATTAGCACTATATCATCTGCGTACATTAATGCTGGTAGTGCCTGATCAATAAGTTTTCCTTGTTTGACTAAAGAGAGGTTGAAGCCCAGTCCACTTCTCTCTAATTTTGCCTCTAATCCTTGTAGGTACATCATGAATAATAAGGGTGACAAGGGGCACCCCTGCCTAAGCCCCCGTTTTACCTCTGCAGGCTTGGATACCTGTTTTTCCCACTTTATAACTACCTTGTTACCTTTATAGATACCCTTTAAAAGATTAGTGACTACATGTTCCACGCCTAGTGTGCCCAGTATTCCCCACAATTCCTCTTGAACCACGCTATCGTACGCTCCCTTGATATCCAAAAATGCTAGCCACAGGGGCCTGTGTTCCTTTTCTGCTATTTCGATGGACTGCGTCAGTGAGAACACATTGTCTTCCAACCTCCTGTGTTTCCGAAACCCATTCTGCAGTTCCCCCAGCACCCCCTCATCCTCTATCCACGCCTGCAGTCTTTCCTTTATAATCTGCATCGCCAGCCTGTAGACCACTGATGTCACTGTTATAGGAACATGTCACAGATAGCGCCACCAACGGTGAGTGGTTGAACCACAGCGGGGACACTCGTTCTCTTTGGAACCAGGCAATTTGGCCTGTTCAGGAAACCCGCGAAATATGAAAGAAAACCCACGAAATGTGAAAAGAAGCCGTGCGACGGGCTGCTAACTCACTGCTATAGTGCTGCTATAGGCTAAATTTCTTTACAACACGGAAAAGATCACAGCGCTAGACGTAGTGTACAGGAAACAATTTCGTTGGTGGTTTATGAAAGTGCTCTACATATCAGTGTTCATATTCTGGGTTACCCGCCCATAATTTTAAAAAGTAATTAAGAATTATTGATTTATTAGCATGGGAATAAATTAAAAATTGCCCGAGTACCAGCAGGCTAGTGTTTGCATTTGGTTCAAATCGCCACTGAGGTGACTTTCATTTTCAAATTCTTGGCTCAAGTTATGTGAGACACCCAGTAAAGCCGAAAGCAAGTATACGCTTTTTGCTCTTTGGTACTCCGAGCCTAGACGCGGTTTAGCCGCTTTTTAGCGCTAAAGTGAAAATAAATAAAAAGGATATACTTACCAGCTTAACTCTTATCACTTGAAAATTTTTATGTTTATAAGTGAAGACATTATACTTTGCTCATTTTTATTAGACAACCCATTCATTCTATTTTGCAATTTCGTTTTATACAGCCATTGTCAAGGACAAGTGTTCAGTATCAAGAGCGGGCAAGTTTTGTTCAACATTGCTTTTGACACTTGCTGGTCAATCCTACTAAATTAAAAATAAAGCAAGCATAATAATTTATTCAAAGCAAGCACTATTTCACAAAATATTCTGAATAATTTTGAGCCCTGGTGTATGTTAAACTAGTGCTGTTTTCTCTGTCTATTATTCGTAAGGTTTGAAAAAACAAGAACACGACCTTGTTCTAGGAGTTCCAAGATCACAACAGCCGTCAATATAGATTGCGACATAGTACTGTTATAAATATACAAAGCGTAGTTCTGATTGTGTTTGAAGTACTGGCATTGCTGAAAAAGAAATGAGCAATGTCTATAGTCAAGATGATTGGCCTTTCTTTGGAACGTCCATCATTAGTGCAGTGAGAGGTCATAACAATGCTAATTTAATTCAGTCGTATGCCAAGAGGAATGCTAAGAACTCTAAAAAACAAAACGAAAATACAGTGCTCTTGCTTAATTTGCTACAATTCTTGAAGCCTCACAACTTCTCGAAAGCATTGTAGCCTCAATCTTGTCAGTGTCAAATGGTGTATACATACAGATGTGTATACTGTATATGAAGCAGCCAAGTGCATACAATTCTCCAGGCATTTTACTTTCTTTTTAGTTATGAACAGAAGACTTAATTTAAAAGGGCACAATGTATAAGATAGTTGTCAATATTTTGCAGGCATTAAATGCCCCGAGATAAATTAAGCCTTGACTCGATGCGTTCCTCAAAAGAGCTTAAAATAACCACCTTAACTGGAGGGTCTTGAAGCAAAATTGTGAAAAGAACCAGGCAATGCTGTTTCACAGGTAAGACTAGCTCAACATTATTATTTTTGTGAACTAACCACAACTTACTTAAGTGGTCATGAAGCTACCACAATGTTGTGAAGAAACAGATACAGAAACTAAGAATCTACAAACAAAAGCACTGAACTTGAAGCATTGTTTGTTGCTAGTAAACAAGCTGAAATTCGCTTCAGTGCATGCATTGAATCGCCTAAAGAGAAACCTAATGAGAAGATCACAAGCACAGATTTATAGAATAAAGTCATGCAATAGCAATCATGCTGTACCAGCAGAAATGGAAGCTATGAGAGTAATTTAACAATGACACATGTTGCAGAAAAGTCTTTTCTCGAGTCAGATTGGGCAACCAAGGGGCAACTGGTGAGAAACTTTTCTCTCATTTTAAAATCTACACTGCTCCGGTGCAGCAAAACATGGCACTGATATGCTTTTTCGTTTGCATGACACCTCATTTAATACTTAGCGACAATCCATGAAACAGAAGACAGTGTGGCCATTATTTTACCAAGAGCAGCGATAGTCGTGGTCTTTGGGCATTTTATACAGTAGACTCTCAGTAAACGGAAATCTGCTAAACAGAACTACTGCTTAAACGGAACTATTTCCTCTACAATGCTTGGTTTCGGGCTTGTATTCTGCACTCATGTTCACCTCTGAGTAAACGGAACTCCTGTTCAATGGAACATATTTTCCCAGAGTAAAACACACTCATGCAGGTGCCATAAGTTCTCTTTTGATGAATTAAATACACTTCCATTGATTTTCAGAGAAAATGTTCTTTTTCAAAGTGCTGAAAGCCATACTGTGCAGAGAGCACAAAATCACATCAACATTGCGGCCAAGTTTTTGTAGGTTGAGCGAAAACGTTATGGGAGCTAAGTAGTCAGTTGCCCCTCGATTTGCTAACGTGATGAATAAGATGTCGGTGCAGCAAAACGTGGCACTGTTAGCTGGCTTGCCTATCTTTCGTATTTTTCGTGTGCGAGAAGAGTACCGCGAAATGGCTAGATTTTATAATCTGTGCACCCGATTCTTCTTGGTGTTTCTTTAAGCGACACAATGAATTCACAGAAGCGCACATTTGAGCTCGTCCACCAGCGATAAACTACAACTGAAGTTCAGCGCTTATGTTTGTCCATCAGTATGTTCATTTCCATTAGTCATTCTGTTGTGTGCTATCATGAGAAACCAACTAGCCCACCAGCAGGATCTTAAGTTGTTAAGAGAACACATTGCAAACATTAAACCAAAACACAAATGCATACCGTGTACATGAAATCAGTGCAACGATTGAAGAAATATGGCATTGCTTGTCTCCCAGCAAAATGTACAAACTTCATGAACCTGTATAACAATGCAAAGATTGAGAGACAATCCCTTAACAAAAAGCCAGGACTGAAAGTTGATCTCGAAAAAGCATGTGACTAGTACAACTTTGCCTAGGATATTGAAGAGCTTGCCCACGCTGGCTCACGGCGTGAGTAAGTCATGTTTGCTCATAAAAACAAGTGTGTTCTCATTTGTGAAATACGCATACACTAAAATGCCTGTTTTTGCAAAGTATACACTTCTTGGACTTGCAGGCGCTGGATAACACTAGATTTTACGCAATGCAACGGGCAAATGTTGTATCAGTGACCATAACGATATTCCTTACCAAAAAAAAGTCAAACTTACCACAGCAAGAAGACAAATTGAAATGAAAAATTGAATTTCACCTTCATCATATAAATTCAGAATGGCATCTATCTAATATGCAGAAATAAATAGAAGTTATTGTGATACTAGTACAGTACTAGCACCAATCTGTCCACCTCGAAAAGGAACACCAGATCTTCCACTTAATAGTATGTGACTGATTGCTAATATAACTTTGTGAAGCCGTATTTAGTGATGTCTTGCAACCAGCATTAAGCTCTAAAGAAAGATAAAAGCTGTGTGATGGCATATGGTAATCTACAAAACGACAAAAAAAAAAAGAGCACATGTGAAATCAACGTTTCCCTGTTCCACAGGCAAACCATGATTCCTGGTTTGCAATATATAAAAAATTAGAAAATGTAAAATTAAATGCTTTCACAACACAAGTAAAATTACAAAGCTTCAATTGCCATTGAGACAATGAAAAAAAAATGCTCACACTGAGAGGCCGAAACATCAAAGTAATTATGAGCTCACTTAACACATAGTTATTACAATTGTCCATGCTGAAACACATTCACGTGAACTTGCATTTTTATAAAATACATTTACGTGGGTTCTGGATTAGAATAAAAAATTAACTCGGACAGGCGTAACAAAAATGTAGCAAAAACTGTTCCGTGTTCCTGCCTTTTGTTGTCTTGTATAATATTATGCGAGTGTCCACAAAAACAAACCGTGACCTTGACAGTAACATCACCTAAGGCTTGACCCAGGCAGAGCCAACACAACCTGAACTAGGTCAGCTAGAAACCTAGCCCAAGCTCTACAGCCAGAGGTGCAACCTAGGCTGCAAATATTTTGTCGTGGGCCTATGATCAGAGTTTTCAGGGCACAGACAGCTCATGGGGAAGTCGGTCATAGTCCACCTAAACACTGCATTGTCATTTTGTTTGAAGCATTCAGGATGGAAGGTGCTCTCAAGCCATTTGGACGCCATGAGAATACACAAGGCCGAAACAGCACTGCTCCCAAGTGCTGCCAGTGTGGGTGCTCCTGTGTGACCACAGTCTTTAGGATGCACACTTCGAAGAGCTTGTAAGCATTTTCCTAAAAAACACTGTTCTTATGGGCACCAAAGTTCCAGATGGCTTCAGTGACTCACTGCAAAACTAATGCAAACAGTTGACTATCACAATACCCACTCATAAAGCACTCCACCTGTGACGAAACAAATCGGAACATGGACGACTGGCAGAGCACAACAGAAGTGTAGTTCAGAAGTGATGGCATCTTCTGCTTGCCATTTTTTTAAAAGAAGTTTTCTTGCAGAAGCCTCAAGATGTCCTCAGCTTGTGCTACTGAAGAAAAAAAGGGGCTGCAAGGTCTCTCAGCAAGCATATTCTTTTGTCTCCAATGCCTTACCAAGGCAGGAGAGACTCGTGTACTGCATTTCAACACTTGCACTATGTTATTGGCTTCTTCGTAAGCGAGTTGTTTGTCCACTTTTTCTTTGTCGACACGGTCATAAAAAAAACTAATAAAACGCGCACTTCCGAGTTCCTGTCCTGACGTGCGTGTCTTGCTTGTCGGCAGCCTACAACAACTGAAAAAAAAAAAGCCACCTTTCTTCCAGCACCAGTCCAGCTGGTCGGAAGTTGGCCTCAGTGCCGCGGTAGGGGCATGCCCTTTGGGCGAGGCGCGTGCACATGTGGCTCGCAGTCACAGTTGCTGGTGCGTGCCTCATGGTGAAGGTGGACCTTGGAACATCCTAGCATGTGTAGCCCTCATAGCTGGGTGTCGCCCATGTTGCAAAGATTGTGCGACTCGATGTATGTCAGCAGGCCACGGTAGAGAAACTCGTATTGGTTCTGAAAAACACAGGGCACTCGAGGTGAAGTGCGAGATCGATTTACACTTAGGTTTGACATTTACATTTAGTACAGTCGAACCCCTTTATAAGAGATACTGATATAAGATACAATGGGTATAAGAGACGCTAGTATGCCTACAGTAAAACACGAGTTGATAAGAAAATGCATATGAGGTGCCCTGCTCACAAGAGACATCTTATAATATAAAAGACAATTGTTGCTCATAGCGTGCCTTATATAAAGGGGCTTAACTGTAATTCAATAAAAACCAACAAAAAATGTAGCTAAGGAAGGTATAGGGGACGTTATTGCAGTTTCTTAACTGTATTACAGTGAATGTAATATACACGAAGAAATTAAAGCGGAAGAAAAGACAACTCATTGAAAGGGAGAAACCTGCAACTATCGGATCACATACTCAATACTCTACCAATTGAGCTACAGTGTCAGTCATCATCCTGTGCACTTTAGCAGGTATTTCTGTACATACAAACCTGGGAGTATTAGTCAGCACTGAAGCTCAGTTGGTAAATCATCGGGCATATTATCCCAAGGTTTAAGGTTTCGTCCCTGGTCAGGGAAAGTTGCTGTCCACTTTTTTTTTCTTCACATTTAATCATATTTACTGCAATAAAGTCAAAAGACTAAAATAACGACCTCCATACCTTTCTTGGCTTCATTGTTCGTTATTTTTTTCATTAAGGTTGTGTATAACGATGAAAAACAAGGCCTTAAAATCCCGAAACTCCACCAGTTGAAACAGAATTGTTCTAATGATAGTTGTCACAGTTGAACACTGGTTTGCCTGCTACAAGGGCTATCTAGAGGCAGGAGTGAAGGAACAGTGATCACACGTCTTTCTCTTCTCTCTTAATCAAACCTCCTGTCCACTACCTTCATTACACTTTTGTAGATTTGTAGATGCTTTGTTGAAGTATTGTTTCACTTATGTGTATTAATGTGTTGTGGATATTTATGTTCATTCAAATTTGTCAGTTGACATGTGAAGTACCAAACACCTCGTGTAATGAATATTTCCAGCTAGACTACGTAAAAACACAGTGTATATTTAGAAGGGAAGGCCTTTATTCAGCTACATGGAATAAACTATCACAAATGCGCTCGTAATCACCTGGTGCATAGGGCACCTCCTATTTTTTTGACAGTGTGGAAGGTTTTGAAGTCAAAGTTAGCAGCTTAACTATATATGGCAACCTGCATTTCCTCCATCCTACCTTAAGAACCTGTGCTTTCATTTCTATAATATTATGCAACCAGATGAAGTTATTTCCCGATCTGCATCCCACTTGACACCCTGCACATAATTATTTGATTTGCACATCAGCACTTCCCGCTTATCACAGGCAGCAAAACAGATCTGTCTCTTTCAGATCACTGACAATTACCGTAATTACTCGAATCTAACGCGCACCTTTTTTCCGGTTAAGCGAGTTCGTAAGTCGCATGCGCATTAAAATCGAGTGCGAAAAAAAAAATGAATACGATCCTTCTATTGCCATCGGCATTTCCAAAATGGCAGCCCCATACGTGCTTCGGCATGGCGCGTCGGCCATTTATGCCTGTGTGTAAAAGCGGCACCACGATGCCGCTTTTAAAAGAAAAGTCATCGCGTGTGCTGAAACAGACGGAAATCGGGCCGCATCGCGGTCGTTTAGAGTTCCCGAAACGTGGGTGCAGGACTGGCGGAAACAAAAGCAGAAGATTGTCGACAGCAAAGATTCACGCAATGGCTTCAGTGGACCACAGCAGGGTCGGTTTTTGCAAATTGAAGAGCTGCTCGCTGAGTATGTGCTTGAGCAGCGAGCGGCACAGCGGCCCGTGACGACAGAACTGCTCTAAGTGCGGGCTATGCAGTTAGCTTTAGAAAAAGGGCTATCGCGGAGCCAGTTCAAAGTGAGAAGGTGCTGGCTAACTAACTTTATGAAGAGGAAAAGCTTCTCCCTCCGAAAGCGAACGGGCATGGGCCAAAACTTGCCGGAGGAGTACGAAGAAAAGCTTCATAGTTTTCAGAGGTTCGTCCTAAACTTGCGGCACAACAACGGCTGCCTGCTTGGGCAAATCGGAATGCCGATCAGACGCCTCTTTACTTCGACATGCCTGGCACCACAACCATCGAAAAGAAGAGGGCGAAGCAAGTTCGCTTGCTGACATCGGGCCACAGTAAAACAAGAGTGACGGCAATGTTCCGTTGCACGTCAGATAGGCACAAGCTTCCCCCGTAACTCATATTTAAATGGAAGACGCTCCCGAAAGGAGTCGTATTCCCGAGTAGTGCGATTGTGCGGGCCAACAAGAAAAATGGGTGCGCATTGCAATGGATGTCTTACCTTTTTTTTTTCATCGTGAAAACCGAGTGCGCGTTACAATCGAGGGCGCGGTAGAATCGAGTAAATACGGTAGCTATGCAATAGCTTTTTTTTCTTTTTTTCTTTTTTTTCTCAAGCAAACAATAAAGAGAAAAATTCCAGTTATATTGGGAATTACAACTTAAAACAAAGCTGCACACAACCTGTACTCAATTTTTATGACACCGGCTGTCTGTGAAACATTTTACAATAGTGCACCCTGATTATCTCTTGAGAATTTGCTTCGAAATATCAATCAGTGCAAATTAAGACTTCAAATTCAAACATATTTTAATTATTCATAAAAGATCTTGACTCACAGGTGTCTGTAGCATACAGTGCCTCTGGGAACGAGTGTAGCGTGCTGCTTGAAAAACATCCACCCTCTCCTCGGCTTTGAGCTGTTGTATCAACACACTCAGCGTCACAAACACACTGCTCCTGTCGCCACCACCACTGCAATGTGGAAAAAAATGGCAATGAGTCAAGCACACAATTAGACTCGCTGACAATGTATCACTTGGGACGGACGAACAGCAAGTTTAAGGTTCGAAGTTAATTTGAAGTGAATAGTTTTTTTGATTGAATTTTAAGTTGTATAGTTCAAATAGTATGTGTCACATATTAAAAAAAAGTATAATTTGTGTCATGACCCCGCACTAACTTGGGCAATATCTTTAAAAATTAAAACTAGGTATGTGTGATAGCGACATTTTAGGAGTGAAAATCCTTAGGGTGTAAGCTAGTTCCTCGTCATCCATCGTAGTAGCCACTTCTAGTACACGGAGTGCTAATTAAGTGGCACTGCGGAACTTGCTCCACTGATATGTGAGGGACGTGTTTTAATGTGATAGAAGACCACTAGATGGCGCATCTGCACTGATTGAATGAATGTGCTCACGCCGATGTGTGCTAGTGTGACAGGCGACAGCTAGAGCCCAAAGCTGCCATTTATGAATGAAATTACGTTATGTGTACATTGTGGTATGATCAGGCCCAAATTCTCAGGCCCACTTCCTACTTCTACTGCCGGAAAATGCTGGGTTATCGTCGTGCCTGATTATCTTACCCGTTATCCAGAGAGGTACAGCAGGTTACATTGCACAATTTTTCATCGAGAGTGTTGTACTGAGGCATGGTGCACTAACTGTCCTGATCACAGACAGAGAAACCACATTTACGGCAGCTCTTTAGGATCATGTCTTGATGTGGAGCGGAACAACAAACCGTAAGGCCACTGCCTACCACCCTCAAACGAACGGGCTGACAGAGCGTTTAAACAGAACAATCGAAGACGTGCTTTCAATGTATGTAGACGTACATTGAAAGATGTACAAAATCTTGGCTTACATCACTCTTGCATACACCATGGCCAAGCAAGAAACAAGCCGCATGACCCCATTCAGCCTTGCATGACCCCATTCAGCCTCGCATGACCCCATTCAGTCTTGTTCATAGACGGGAAGTACGAACTATGCTAGATGCAATGCTACCGCGCGAATGTGACGACATTGACTCGGATGACGAGATGTTTACAGAATGCGCGGAACAAGCTAGGCAACTTGCATGCTTACGGATCTGCCAGCAGCAAGAGTTTGATGCAGGCCGCTACAGTGCTCACCGCAGAATAGTCGTTCACCAAACCAGTGACAGAGTAAGGGTTTGAATGCCCATACGAAAATGACTCTTCCAAACGCTGTTAAGTAGATACTTTGTACCATATCTAGTACTGCAACGACTGAGTGATGTTAATTGCGAGGTCATTTCAGACAGTTTGTATAGTGTGAGGAATCAAAAGCACCGTTCTGAACTCGTTCATGTCGTGAGCATGAACCCATGTCAGCGAGTGATTGCGCAAGACTTAAAAAACAAAAAAGATCTGCACTACTTATTTGGCATTGGGGCAATGCTTTTTGAGAGGGAGATCGACAAATGATGCACGTGTATACATGTGGACAAAAACGACGATGAAGGGATTTAGCGTACGTAGTGAGCCTCTGGCTGTTTGAGGATTAAGACGATATTGCTGTTCAGCTGCTTAGAACACCTTGTTATCGCTTTGTGAACATTTATCTGTACCTCCAGAGCTTTGCCCATTTATTGTTATTCACTGCATGGATACGCTGCGACATTTTTTGTTGTTTTGAAATGAAGTGGGAAATAATACCAGCAACATTTGTATAGCAGTGCGATTCGAAATGTAAGCAGCACAATAAGGTATGTTTTAAAAATTACTATACTTACACGTGAAGGGTAACTAACTGGAACTAACTGGATTCCCAGAGAAGGCAAGCGGGTTAGAGTGAGAAAGAAGGTTAGGTGGGCAGATGAGATTAAGAAGTTTGCAGGTATAAATTGGCAGCAGTAAGCACAGGACCGAGTTAACTGGCGGAATATGGGAGAGGCCTTTGTTCTGCAGTGGATGTTGTCAGACTGATGATGATGATACTTACATATTATGTAATAACGTCAAAACACACTTAATTGTCAATTCGGTACTGTACGTGAACACAGGAAAAAGTTGAACCCATGAGTGTCTGGATACTTTATCCCAGGATACCTTATTCATTCACAGTTGATGCACCTAATTATTCTATAGCACATAATATAGTAGCACTAGTGTCACCTACACAAAAACTGGAAACAATAGAGTTGGTGCAAGACCACAACTTGTTGGGCTGCTCCGCTGGTTCTTACACTAAATGAGACAGAAAATGGTGGCGAATGGCATGCAACTTAAGCCCCCGAACATCATGGTTTGGTGCAATGCTCAACGAAGTGAAAAACAACATGAAAACACAAGACAGTGCAAGAGACTGATGAAGCTTTCACTGTCTTGTGTTTCGGCACTGCTTTTCGCTTCGTTGACCATGTACCGATCGGCACAAATAAGCACTTTAGTATAGTTCAATGCAGTGCCTGAAAGAAATAGAATAGAAATGGTACTGGCAAACAGAAGGCACATGTTCAAACTTGATATAAAAGTGTGCATCAAGGTCATGCATATTTGTTTTGATTAATAATTAGCCTATATGTGAGATTATCTGGCTGCTTCAATGAAATTTCTAAAAATGCATTTCAGAGAATAGCTAAGGCTCACATCTCAACCTAAATTTACTGTACTTGGCTGTACTGTACTTATAGAGAGACTAAAATTGATAGAATAAAGATGTTTGTTTCAGTCACATTACAAATGTCATTAAAGAGACAAGCAATTTGGCATGTATTCCACGCTGCATTCTTCATGCCACTGTGCAAACAAGTAAGCCAGAGATATATAATAATTGGAAGCATGGGGTGCCAAAGCGGCACTTGCCCCTTTTGCAATGCTCTGGCGCACCGTCACCTTTACCCAGTAGCGACGTAGCATAGCTTTGCACCCCCCCTACCCCATAAGATGAAATCCTACCAACATTCATGGTTGGAAGAGCCAGTTGTACATTCAGGATGCAATCTGGAGTCAGGAAAAGCACTGCACAAATACAGCACATGAGACGCACCTGCAGTGTACCGTGACAGGGCCACCACTTGGACGTAGCGCTTGGCACTGCTGGGCACACTCGATTAGGGCAATGATGCTCGCTGTGCTGTCAGCGTCTATGACTGGCTGCCCAACCCAGCCCAGGTACTGAAATTGTGTTGTACGATGGATGTCCCCAGACTGTAAAGGATACAACATTTTTCTCAAAAAAAAAAAAACAACTAAAGGCACATTGTTTCAAACACTCTTCTAATGCAACCACTTTATTCAAGTTGTGCTAGTGTACCTGTGCATACTCATCTAGTGGGAACAAAGCAATAACTGACAACATATATACTGAAGATTAAGATTTCTTGCACAGAGCTTAAAGGGACCCTGCATCACCTTTCAAAGTTAACATGCAAACACTGTTTCCTTAAGAAATCTTCTAGCACAAACATTTTTCCAATTTGTCAAATTTAAATGGAATTATCAACACCAATTGGTACTTTTTTTTTCATCTTCAAAAGAATGCATAAACAGCAGTAACAAGTTGTGATGCACAGCTTGAAAGTTACGTTTCTGGGCGTCGTGGTGTCTAGAATTTTCTCTCCCCTTTGACAACTGACAACATGTAAGCTCCGAGAATGTATACTGGCATAAAATTCATGAAATCAGCCAACACCTGCGATCCCCACTTGCTTCCGCCAGCAATGATATAGATTTTTAAATAACAAAAAGACTTTTGCCATTCTTTCTCCCTGTACAGTGGACTTTCATTAAACGGAACCTGAAGGGACGAAAAAAATATGCCCTGTTTAAAAGGAGCACTGTTTACTAAGAGATGAACAGGGGTTCTAAGAGATGAACATTCAGGCAAGAAACGAACCATATCAGAAGTAGCTGTTTCATTTAAGCAACTGCTTCATTTGACAGTTTTCTGTCTGCTGAGAGTCTACCGACTTTGATGTGATATTGTGAATTGCCGCAGAAAGCAGTGCAATATCTGGCTCATATTTTGCAGGAAGCATTATGTTTCTGGTTGGATGTAGAGGGTGAAGTGATCACAGAAAGAGTGAACATACTATATTATGCCTAAATGCATTTTTACGATGACAGTATGCATCACTGGTACCTTAATTCCTTCAGACATCAACTTACACCAGGTAACTTTCTCAGGTATGTAGGAATGTTGTGAGAATACTTTGCTTGAAATAGTTACTGTACATGAAATACAGTCGGTTCTGGCAAGATGTCTACATTTCTTGATACAGTCACACTTTCGCATTATCAACATTAATGGAAGAAATCGTCATAGACTTCAAAGCAAAATGAACTTTCATGTGGTATCGGCATGTAACAGATACAGTTATAATAATTATCATCCATAACAAAGGAGTTTTCATAATAGGTGTGCTACTTGATAAAATTGTGCAGTGGTGCCATAAAACTTACTAAAGAACGTTAATGAATGAATGAACTTTCATGTTGGCATATTTTGTAATAAGTGTGATAAAAAAATAAATTTCAGGTGAAGTAAATTATTTGGCCCCTGCAAGAACATACAAAACAAACAAAAAAATTTGATCAGCTCAGCGATACTGCAGGCTGCAACACAATCAAAAGTACTCTCAAGAAATCTTGACTAAACTGAAAATTTCAAAACATAATAAAAATTTCAGCACACATGTAATTTCAATGCTAAAAACAAGACTACATATACTGCACAACAGAAAGTTTCGAGTCAATTGCTTTCCTATTACGCATATCACAGAATACATATTTACTTTCTTGCTTTTTAACAACATCCATAACATCGTTGCATGCTGTACAATGACAGATCACTGTACAATGGACATAATTAAAATACAAGCAGTCATACAATCCAGGTTTGGCATTACCTTTACATTGATGACGTCAAACTCGCGTTTTATGAAGTAGTTGCCATTGTCTTGAGACACAAACTTGACCTTGACGTAGTCGCACATAAGCTCTCCATCAGAGGGCCAGTACTGCTGGCATTTGGTCTGCATGTCATGGAGTAAACATGACAGTTAAACATTCACAGCTTGCTCAAATAGATAGCTCTTGTCAAAAGTTGCACTAACTGAACCAAGTGACAAGTACATAAAAAATCAATGATTACAATACACTGAAACCTCATTATAACATAGTTGCATATTACACGAAATTAAGTTTATTAGATCTGAAAATTTGTTACAGAAGTTAATTCCAAATACTATTACAAGACTATTTTTCATTTACTTCATTATAACTGGTATTTCAGTATATACATATTCGTTATATGAAGGTTGAGTGCACCACTTAATGCGAACTCAGAAGGTATTTTCATGTTGAGGCAAGGCAAACTGTCTTTGCAGCTTCAGCTATCTAGCAAGGTATCGACCACGCCATAAATCATAACTTTTTGTGAAGTAAAATAGCACCCACCACGCAATTAATCATTTTTCTTCAGACACGCGATGCTTTCGCTACCCTTCTGTAAGGTATTACGAGCTATTTGTTGATGCTGCATATGGCCGAGGACAAAGCAGTTAATAGGAGGCATTAAACACATTCATTGCGAAATTAGCATTATGTGATGACTGGTTGTTATTTTACTGTTCTGTCACATCATATCACATTGATTAACGCGATTCCTTTCCTGATGTACATGACACCTATATCAGGTTTTTTTGCAAACGAGTTTCAAGCATCAGTGGGGTAGAATAAAATGCCTTGCAGAGAACACAAATTTTTTAATCCTGAGTGTTATTTTTTTTTCTTATTTAGCTTCTCCATCCGCTCCCTTTCTGATGTCTCCATTGTTGTTGTTGCCACCAACAAAGAGAGCACCAGCAATAGCAACGGCGGTGCCATTCGGTGCAGGAATAGGCGCCTAGGAGATTTGTTCTAAAATGCAATGCTGTTACAATACAACTTTCAAAAAAAAAGCAAAAGAAGGAATGCATCGCAGTATCAAAGTCTCCAGTGAAGAGCTTTGATACAAATGCACCAGCTAGGCATTGTGTCGTTTACTGTGTTAGGACAGGGATGCATATTTTTGCGTGCATGAATTAACTGAAACATACAATTAAAAGTAGCTACAAGTCACACAATTTAAACATGTTAATGATAATGAAATGATAGATTACCCAAAAATTAGGAAGCAAGCTTGTAGCTAATACAACAGTAACCTAGATATTGGATTCAAAGAGATAATAGTCAATATACTCTAGGTAACTCAATACAAGAGTTGATAAGCTAATCAGCAATGCCCCCATACTCTTCATGATTGATTCCAGTGACAATAATGCTACCAAGATTAAAACTGTTCTCATAGCATATAGAAATAGGTATTTTAGCACATTGATCTATCATTTACCAAGACAGGCATTGCTTCAATCTTAGCATAAAAAAATTAAAATGAATTATATACGTATGTACTACAGTTGACCATACTCAGATTCAATTAACTGTTTGACAGCATCTGCCATAACAGTTACATATTTAATCTGCATGATTACTTCAAACAATGTATAAAGTGAATCTAAAATGGTCTGGTGAGGCATGCTTGCAGGGCTGCAGTCCAGCAATTTACACATAGAAAGTGAGAGTAGTCTTCAAGATAGGCATACCACAGTGCCAGTAAACAATTGCATGAGATTTCCAAGAGAATGTAACAACTTTTCAACATAGGCAATTATTCTACATACGTACTTGGGTTTTATTATATTTGAGTGCACCTGCATTCTAGATATAAAGGGAAAAAATTTGAGGAGTTCAAGAATGCTATACATAAGGCAAGCAACCTGTGCTTATTAGGATACAAAGGAAAAAAATTCAGCGATTGATGTCAAGAACTTGGGTGGTTTAATAAAAATACAGCTATGCAGATGCAGAATAGAGTCAGATGAAAGAGGGCAGGACAGTGAAGGACGTTGTCCTAGAGGGCATACACAGTCAATGACAATAATGGAAAGAATGCCAGATCACTAAAGATATTAAAGTACAAGAAAGGGATAAAATCGTTAAACAAAAATCATGGCTAAAAAAAAGAGAAAGGGCCACCCACCTGGCCCTCACCAAGTTCAGAGAGCATAACAATAGTAGAAATGCACTGCTCCTTGATCATGCGCCAAAACTCCACAACAGAACAGTCTAGCGGGTCTTGAGTGATGATGAAAGACAGTGACCGGTCATAACCCTGCGAAGCACACATAATTCACACATCAGAGAATGAGTTATGCCCACGTTTTCATTTTTTTGACACTTTTGTAGCAAAAAGTCTATCTGGCATGCAAATGCATTTGTCATTGACTGTCATCATAACAGCACATTAACTGCCCTTTTGCTTTAACAGAATATTTTAAATACGCCTCTATATCTGATTAATCATATTCGCGACTGTGTTGAAGGAGTTAATTGATATCTAGGGTTCAACGTCCCAAAACCACTATATGATTATGAGAGACGCCGTAGTGGAGGACTCCAGAAGTTTTGATTTCGACCACCTGGGGTTTTTTAACATGCACCAAAATCTGAGCACACGAGCCTACAACATTTCCGCCTCCATCAAAAATGCAGCCATTGCAGCCGGAATTTGATCCCGCGACCTGTGGGTCCGCAGCCGAGTACCTTAGCCACGAGACCACTGCGACGGGGCCATGTGTTGAAGGAGTACTAAAATGAAACAATTAATTCTGGAAACTAACGTCACTAATTTCACCAACATATGTTTACTAATAAAGAAAAAAATGTCAGGAGTGCCAATTTCATGTTTCCCACCAAAAGCTCCAATGAAGACATCCCAAATTTTACTGTTGTTTAGTACTTGGGTAGCATTGAGTCAACAAAATTTTCTGAAACTTTGTATGTCAAGTCCTTGGCTCCATCAGACAATGTACTTCATATTTGCCGATAAAGAATAACACATGCCTGAGCAGACGCGGTGGAAATCTTGCACCACGCAGTAACTGGTGCGGGAATTTCATGGTTGCGTCGCCACCTACATTTTCTTTGTGTATTTTCTCCCTTACCAAGTACCTGCCCACTGCATTTGTGGTGTCTTGGGTATTATAAAGAAGTGTTTTACTAATGCAAAACAAATTGTTTTCCTCTTTGGTGTCCCTTAAAACTACAGTGCAAAGTAAGCTATGAAATATGCTACTTCTAGCAATTTGTTCCATAGGAGGGCAGCAATGTCTCTTGCCAGGGCTTATTGAACAAAGGATTTAAAAATTTTGAAATATGACACTACAATATAGGACACATGTTAGAGCAGACTCATCTATGACAGAAATGAATATTAATATAAGAACAATAGTACACAGTTGTATACAAACAAATGCAAAAGAAAAGTACCAGACAAGACAAATGTCATTGGTGTTTCATCTTGTGTGTGTATGTACATGCTGCATTCTTCCATGATGATTCTCTACTAGCTTGCTCAAATTATCTGCAGTTTCAAGGATACTAGCAGTAAGTAGGCTTAGGGCAAATGTAAATTGTTTGGTTTGAAGAGCACATACAGTGCTGCTAACACGAGTGTAGAATAATTTCGAATTGAATAGTTTTCATGGCAATTAAATTTGCACAAATACAAGTGCCAGCTGTCAACAAATCAAAAGTTGGTTGGTTCCATACTTGCCAGCAAAAAAGGGATTTTATTTTCAAAGTTCTGATATTTGGATAGTTAATGCAGAATTGCAAGTTAAATTTTTCTTATGAATCAAGAGGCACAAAAATTTCATTCACAGGCTCTCTAGATGCTTGTGCTTGAGTTCATTAAAAAAGATTTCATTAAAGTTGAGACTGGAGGTCATAGAAGCACTTCACATTCGATTATTCTGTGTCATGGCAACGCTGCCAAGCAAAAGCTTAAGCTTAACCGCGAACAGTTTATGTCGTGCCACATCGTCCTCTTCATCTATGTGCAAGCTTACAACTCTCTCCATTCTGCAAGTGCACAGGAAAAATAAGTATGCCAGTTGATAACAGCTTGTTTTGGCTGAGTGTGCAAACCACAGCTCACTCCCATTGTGTGTGTGCTACCCAAGTAATAGTTTAGTGCCACATCAATGCAAAATATAGTGTCCGCAGCTGTATAGGGCTTTGAGAAACTGAAAAAAGAAATTAAACAGTTGCAACAGCTTAAGTGACAGTCCATGGCTGAATAGTGCCATCTTCATGGCCGCTGTTCTTAATATATGGCATGTAATATCAGAAAAATCAAACCACACACACTCCAAAACCTAGATTCACTCATTATCAAATGTTATTTGTGCTAAGTTAAAAATAATAGTTTACATACAGTGAATTATGCTACATTTTAAATTTCAACATAGCTTACACATATTTCCCCATCCTGAAGAATTAAACAGTAAAATTTAGGTTGGGGTTCCACACAAACATCGCCTTCACCTGTGGCTTCATGGCAGTGCCATATAATATGTCCTGAAACCACATTTTCATGGAGACAATATTTGTAGGCAAGTTTCACATGCAGAAACACATTCGCTCACTTGTTTCAAACACTTCGAAAACTTTGAATACTAAACAATGTCATGACAACAAACATAACAATATCCATGTTGCAATGACCTCTCAATGTCTCGAGTTCAAGCAGCTCCCATTGGCCTCCTAAGATCACCTGAAGCTCTTACTCTCTAAAAGGCATGGTTTCTCCTGGATGTTAGGTCGCGCTGGAATGTATCGACACGCCACTGTGTTACCACAGCATGCTGTAAAAAATTCAAGGCTGTCTGACAATAAAGGCTGAACAATGTTTGAGGTAACCTTGGTGCAAATGTATGCAGTCACTGAATCCACTTATTTCCTCTTTCCCTAGCAAGATTTAGTGCCACGGGTATTTCCAAGGTTGGTCATACAGTTATCCATCTCCATACCGTTATGAGCAGCTCTGCCTTTTGTTGCCCCGCATGTCTGGCAATATGCTTCCCAAATTCAAAATAAGTTAATGTTATGTTTCAAAATATATTACCTAAGTCAAACTTTTACAAGTGTTAATTTTGCAAAGCTGTGAAAATTCTAAGGAAAGCACACCATTTTTGCAATGAAAACTACATACTACTATGCAGTAAATACAGCAGCAGAAGCAAATAAATAGAACAAAAGTAACAAAAAGAAAGTTATTTACCTGGACAAATGAGGCATTGATGTAAGATGAATGGTCTCGTGAAGGTGACACGGGCAAAATAACTCTGTTGCAGTCGTCTAGAGAGAGAAAAAGAAAACAAAAAAATTATGTGGAATATCCACTATGCCCAACTGAATGCTGCACTTAAATGCGTGAAATATGCCTGAAATGGCTAACTTTCATGAAAAGCCTATCTGCTGATGCAATAGAAAGTAATCGACCTTTTCTACATTTTTTTTCCAAAAAGCCCACTTTGCTAGCAAAATTCAAATTACAACTGATGTTGATAGTTCCGAGAATGTACTCGATAGTGATACATCCAGAAAAATTCATTCTGTACATGCAAACAGTCAGTTCAAAAGTATAAAACGGTTTACTCTCAGTTTAGCAAGATTACACTGCCAAAAATTCACTTTTTTCAATGCAACATGCTTTAGCAGGGCCAATAACTATTTTCTCTAGATTGTCTCAAGTTAATAATGAGAGTGTTTAATAATCATGGCCACATAAGTTGAACCATAGGCATGCCATTCACAGCCACAAAGAAATCTTAGCCTATGATAGGGTATACTTGTGCAGAGAGATATTACTGGAACACGATTTCCTTATTTCTTTTTGACATGAGAAAGTGAGCCACAAAAATGTAAAGGTTCTGTTCATTTTAAAGTTGGAGCTAAACAGGCAGTGACCTAGTAAATTGCAGAATTAAGGGAACAATCTTAGAAAACAGCTAGGTTGGTGATTGTCCAGATACATGAGCACTGTACGATTTTTCCACATTTCGAGCTGGCAACTCGCACAAAAACTTGATATCCTACTGCCAGCAAACATGAACGATGTGCCACATGGTTTCGAGATCATAAGTGCGATTACACTTATAACCCAAGATTCAATAAAGGCAAAACTAAAATGTAGAAGCAGGAACACAAATGTCCTAAGTGCAGTGGGGGTCTGCAACATTTTTATACCACTAGAAGTCTGTCTGCACCAGAAGGGCTACGATAGAATTCACATGCTCAAACATCACATGTGTACTACTTAGCGCAAGTGCTTTGAAGAGCAAATTTCCCACACAACTAAATGTTTGAACTCACAAGGTACAATGAAGTCATATCTGTTTTTTGCTACATTCATGTCCATCATTCCCACGCAACATGTCTTGGGGTCCTCAATGACATCGCCGAGTTTCTGAAAAAAAATGAGGACACATTAACAACAAGGGTTTGAATAAAACAAACTAACCAACCAACCAATGATTACTGTTTAAAGAGAAAAAGAATTCTTTATAATTTTACCTCGAACTCCAGTACCATCCCAGACTTTTCAGAGTTTCCTAGTTTCTCTTTCAACTGAAGGTAGTGGTCCCTGAGATGCTGGATTTCAATTTCTGTGTCACCAAACTGTGCATGCTCCAGAAGTGCCCGGTAAATAAAAATATATTGCTTCTGTAAAAAGAAAAAAGATGTGCAGCTTCATTCAGAATTTAGTTTGTAGTTAGAACATGACTTTTGCCTTTTTTCCCCCCAAAGAATTCACTAAGTGGCGGTGCACTACAGTAGACTCGGTAAACAGAACCTGAAGGGACCGGGAAAATGTATTCCATTTAACAGGAATTCCGTTAAGTGAGAAATGAACATGGGTGCAGAATACAAGCCCAAAACCACGCATTTCAGAGCCAATAGTTCCGTTTATGCAGTAGTTCCGTTTAACTGATTTCTACTTACTGAGAGTCTACTGTATTTTGTTGTCACCGACTTTTGTCATCTTGTGCCATACATGTGCACATGAAAGGATATTCATAAGCTTTTGGTAATATCTTAAAATATGTGTACAATTTCATAAACTTATGTTGTATAACCTAGTGCAATGATTCCATTATTTTGCTATGAGTATACATGGAGTATACTTGGCTGTGTGAAAAAAAGCAAGTTGTTAATGGCTGCTCTAAACTTACTTTTTCCAGTGATTATTTCATAACAAACCGCGCCACAAAAATATTGACCCGCAGCCGACTCTGCCATGTAATCATATGGGATTTGCTTGTACAGTAATAGGACTGGGTCTTGCAAAAAGAATTTATTGATACAATTCATATAAACTATTGAAGTTCTTCAAAATAGTTTCATTGGGTGTTTTAACACATTGCAGCATGGGAAATGCATTAAAAACAATGTCTCCCTGAATATAGGCTCTTTCAAATACTTTGAGAGCCCGTTGCATATTGTAGCAATGGTGAAGTACATGGACGAGTCAAACAAATGTATTAAGGACGAACCTGTGCCCACAACTCAACTCAATGTGACTGTAGTCGAAAGACTGAGTCAGTCAAACGCCGAAGAGGACGGTCAGCTGTCTTCTTTTTTTTTAGCTCTCTGCGAGAAGTACGAGTGTGTGGCGCATAATAGTTGGTCCAACCAGGTGCTTATGCTGCGATGGTTTCCACGCGGCACACTAATACGATGCACATCGGTGAAGGCACATTATTTGAATGCAGGCAAGGTGTCACGGCATAATAATGAGAACACTGTCGGAACAATGGCATGTCAGGCTTTTCTTCAGGTTTGGGAACAGGAAGAAGTCTACTCGGCTCCCATCAGGGCTGTATCAGGACTGCACCAGCGTTGATGAGATTTTTAGCAGGCTTTATCCTCTTCCCAAAATTCAAAAGAAACCTGAAAAGTCACCATTTTGATGGTGCTCCGACAGGTTGTCACCAAGTCTCTGAAAGGGACTATGGCAGCTGACCTTCCAGGAGCCTTTAGTGCGCAGAAAAATATTTCAAAGAAGTTTAATAATATATACCGTTGGAATCAAATTATTTTTACCTGGCACAGTCTTCTTGCTTTGTGGACACACCCTGTATAGGCGTACAAATATTGCATGAACCAAGATTCATGTATTCTTGGTAAATAATTTAACATCACCTAATTTATGTGGACAATTTGTGGTTTCAGTTTCTGGTCCCAGAGTTGGAAAAGTGATGTAGCAGTGTAGGTGGCTTGGTCACGTGACCACACAAAGCTTTGACGTGAGTCGTGCTGGGTATTGTCTGCTCTCACACACGCACTTGCAAAACACAAGCATTTGCAAAACAAACATTATTAGCTGCAGCAGTCGCGATGCTTTACCAGTGCGAACGTCGCTCCCCTCGCTACAGATCTGATGTGGCGTCACTAACTTTCACTGCCCTTTCTGTAGGAGCTATGTCAGTGCTGAACGCACTCGCAATGAGCCGTGATCGGGAGAATGAGCCTTTACGTACACTTTGGAAATAAATTAACATATATTTTGAATGTTTTCTGTGTCCGATCACTCGTGCGGAGTGTCCTTGCATACAGAGGAAACCTACATGAGGCTTGTTATAGCCTCTAAACTTGATAGCACCATGCCTTTAAGAATGAAGCACACAACTGATTGATATGTGGGGTTTAGCGTCCCAAAACCACCATATGATTATGAGAGGTGCCGTAGCGAAGGTCTCCAGAAATTTCGACCACCTGGGGTTCTTTAACGTGTGCCCAAATTGGACCACACACCCTACAGCATTTTCGCCTCTATCGAAAATGCAGCCACTACAGCCAGGATTCGATCCCGCGACCTGTGGGTCAGCAGCCGAGTACCTGCACAGTGATATATGCACCCACTCAAACCAGGTTTGCATACCAGTGACTGAACGAGGAAGTTGCGCTGCTTGCGAAGACTGGTCACACAGCTGAAGATGTCTACTTCTTCAGTCTTTTCTAGCTCCTCCAGTAGCGAGTCAATAGCCACAAACGTCCCTGTTCTGCCCACACCAGCGCTGCAGGAATAAAAAAAGGCTCAGCTACAGTCGATGAATCTAAGGGCACTTTTCTAATTAAAGGATACTAATTAAACATTATAATTTACATGAAATAAGCTAAAGTATTGAAAGGGCCATTTTGCTTAAAAGCAAGATATTAGCTATGCAGGAATGCAGTTGCAGTCATTAGACAAATAATTATGGCCTGTTCAGTTCAAGTTCAGCTCACATGTGCCTCAAAGTGCCTTAGTTTTTGTTAAGCCATGACGTGAACACCATGACTGAATCAAACTAGCTTATATTTTTGGCAAAGCACGCTGAAATTACCTGCAATGAACCAGCAGTGGCCCTCTGTCAGAGACGTAATGCTCATTGACACGCTTGATGAATCGTAGAAGCCATGAAGGTTGGTCAGGCGCCAGAAAGTCTTTCCACATGGTGAAGTGAAATTGCAAGACCTCTCGCTCCTCAGTAATACCATCCTGATTTAAAGATGATAGAAAGCTTATAAACACTCAAAGCCGACTGAATTTTAAATTACAGCACTCAATTTTTTTTTCCCACACACAATATTTTGCCACTTTGCCCACACAATTACAGGCTCACTTCTCTAGAGAGCCTATGGTCAGTTATTTTACTGTTTTCAGAGATCTCCCTCCTCAATTCACAATTGTTGCCTTTAGTAATCACAGGGGGACAGTTCCCGCCCCTGTACAAAGAACACAAGACCAGGTACCGGCCCAACTGCCAAACTCAATTTAGCGGCATCAAAAATGGCACCTATAATTGTGCAGTGACTGGTCTTGTGGCTTATTATAACTTGATCCACCTCCAATGTGCACACAGCCTAACCTGCTACTATAGGAGTTTGCTTGCAATATTAATACATGCATGTACCATGATCATACATCGGCAAAATCACACATAAGTCGACTCACCCAGACTCACCTGACTCGGATATGGACACGAGTATAATTTTGAGCGAGTCCAGGTGTGAAAGTCTTGTTTGAGTCCAAGTGAGTATGTTTGATTGATTGATTGATTTATATGTGGGGTTTAACCTCCCAAAACCACGATATTGTAGCGATGCTGAGGCAGACAGGCTAAAAAACAAGCGTCTTTATTAAGGCGAACTTGTGCCCACGAGTCTAATGACTATGGTCGTCGAGCCCGAGTAGCCGAGCGGCACAGATTCAACTATCTTCCTCTTCCTCGTAGGCCGATCGCACGAACGCGTGGCGCATGCCAGCCGGGCCTTTCTGGTGCTCTTGCCACGATGATTACGGCGGGCTACTTGAACGTGGCCAACCTGTCGCGGCAATATGATTATGAAAGACGCCGCAGTGGAGGGTTCCAGAAATTTCGACCACCTGGGGTTCTTTAACGTGCACCCAAATCTGAGCACATGGGCCTACAGCATTTTCGCCTTCATAAACACACTTGTTTGCAGTCAGTGTTAGTCCTGTTTTGTCTTTCTCATACCTTCCATAGCTCATACCTCAACATTTATAGACCAGAGGTGCGAGTTAGAGGAGTGGTGTCATGACCTGCCCTTATAAACACTTTTATGAGATTTAATGGAAATATCTGATTATGTTTGATTTCGGTGTTAAAGAGCATTTACACCATGATTGAAGAGCTAATTTTATGCCAGCCGTTTCACAAGTTGACTCGCTCGGACTCAAGCTGCTAGTATGAGCGAGTCAGTCAGGTCAATAAATATGTTGCCGAGTTTTCGAGTGAGTTTATTTGAAAAAATGTTTAGAGAGTTCAAGTTCAAGAGGGTCCTGTTGAGGGAAATTTCGGTGAATCTGAGTAAGCGAACTCTCTGTTAAAATAAAAATATATCTATGAGTGAGCCCAAGAGTTAACTTTTTGCTGATCTATGACCATGATTAACAATACATAGACATCATGCAACATCTTTCCCTAATTTGACATACAGGCAGGTATGAGGTTTTTCAAGTGTGCTACTGATAAGTTACTATGGTTTTGGATATACTCAAAACTTCGATATAATGAATTATTAGTTACAATGAAGTGAATGAAAAATAGCCTTATCCCAAATACAGTGTTACAGATGAACGATTATAAGTTTTGAATATAACGAAGTTATTTTGAGAGAAGATGCAACTTTGTTGCAATGAAGTTCGAGTGTATATATACATATACATATCAATATATATGTTACTGCATAAGCCCTTGTTCTACATCATGGTGGAAGTGAGCTTGTTTTTTTTGTGTGTGTGGCAGCAGAGGCGATTTTATTGTATTAAAACTATTTCCTTGCACTTCTCTCAGAGAAAATGGAATAAGCACAGCTAAGCTGCGCATAAGAATTGCCCCGATTTTTGTGGGAAGCAATGTTCTTATGGGAGCAGTAGTCATTTTATTGTTGTAACATAAATCTTTCATCCATTTCTCTAAGAGCGAAAGTGTACAAATTCCGCGCCTATCCATCAACTCCACTGTTGACCATGAACGATCTCCTGATCCAAGTGCGCAATTTAAAACTTTTTTGGTGTGTGCACCTGCACTGCTTCGTATGACTTATTAACATAAACTTGTGTACACACACGTACACCCAGGAAGAGACAACATAGCAGTTGTCTTAATTTTATTTTTCAACGGTTCAGACCGGTTGACCGCTCTTTACGGACCAGCTATGCATGGGTCGCCACCATTCAAAAACCACGCCTACAAAAACCACGTCCTTCCATACAAAAACCACGCTCCTTCCGGTGGAGAAAACTAAATCCTCCATCAAATGCGGCCATCTAGCCAATCCGTAAATGCGCGCATCTCCACCTGAACGCTAGAGGGGAGCCCCTATTTCGTTAAAACGAGTTCCACTTGTCCAAAGCAGTTTGGCGACAGTTTAGACAGGACGAGCTCCCCTCGTCCAGAGTAGCAAAGATGCTAATACATCTACATATCACACTAAAAGCAGTGACACAATTTAAATGTCTTTGCGCTGTGATTTCCGAAACTGGAAAAAACAAAGCAGAAAAAGCCCAAACAGCAGCCACAATGTCGTATATAGTCATCAGAACATCACAGCATTGTCAAATAATGTCATAATGTTTTGATCATTATTGCTGCATTGTACAAAATTGTGGAGCGAGTAAGATATAAGAAGTCTGTCAAAGTTTTTGTTTTATGACAAATGTTGATAAAGAACAGAAAATTTTTCAATTTCAACATTTATTTAAGGATGACCAAGAACTTGCACTGGTAATGCAGCAATAACATAATAAACCAGCGCATAGCAAAAGATAAAAAAAGTGTATACCTGAGTGTGTTCAACAAAGAACCTCCGTACAATGTAATCCGAATACCTCTTTGCAGTCACAACCCTAACAGTATACTGCTTTTCAATTTCTTTGACACCATCATCAGACCAGTACTGAGAACATTTTATCTGTTTTGGGAGAGGAAGAACAAAAAAAAAGAGAAGCAGATTATAAAAACGCAAAGAAAAAACATGACATGAGCAACCTTAGAATTACCACTGGAACTTCTAGCAGTACATTGTTTTTGCAAATAGCCAGCTGGTTACAACTTTATCAGGGCTCTTGAGGTTACAGTTAACACCCAAATATATTGCCACAAACTTAAAAAAAGAACCATGGCTGTATGCCCAGACACCAAAGCTTTACGCAGTAAAACATGCTAAAGTATCTAGCAATTAGCATCAGGTTTTCGCTATTTCAACAAGCACCTTCACAGATGTCACTATGTAATGCTAATAAATATTGTATGAAGATTGGTGTATTAGTTGAAAAGCACGCACTGAAAAAATATTTTAGAAAAGGCGGGCTACCTTGCCATTTTCTTCAATTCCAGTTAGCATCACTATGACTGAGACTCTATGCTCCCATATCATCCTCCAGAAGTCTGTCACAGTCCGATCCAGAGGACCTTGTGCACAGATAAATGTCTTCTTTCCACCGAAACCCTGTTGATATGAAACAGATTAGTATATAGTTTTGCGGGCTATGCATGACAGCGAGTGAACATAAACTGCACGTGGCAAGCACAACTGACTGCAATGCTTAAAACATTACAGTACAAATACCCGATACATATGCTTCTGCATGATGCATGTGCAAAAAATGATTAATCAGTACCCTTTTTATATAAGGCAGTCTTAATTCACCTCATTTGCTAATGAACAATACTTGTTCCACTGTTATTTCAGGAAGTTCTACGGGCCTGGTTTCTTCGCATGCTGGGATCGAGTGTCTAAATGCATCATAGTAACAACATACTTGAGGCACAAAAATTTAAAAATTGAAAGATGGAATGAAAGTTGCATGTCCAGTTTATATGGGGCCAAGATTGCATAATTATTACCTCAACAAAATTTGCATTGATGTAGTCGGAGCCAGGAATGCCATCAATGGTGGAGAGTTTGACCCTAGTTTGGTCAACTGTAAGAGAACAACCGCACGACTTATGCAATTTATGCCACGCAAATGAATGACCACATCAGCTTCAGATGCAGTTATTGTGGGCGAGTACTCACAAGCCTTGATGTCTGGGTAACGATTCTTGTGCATGTTTTCTGGAGCATCAGAGGCATATGTTGTCCTGTCCTTGAACTTCTCGGGCAACATCTGTGGAGGCAGTTGTATGCACATACCGTGAAACCGAAGCTTAGATAACATGCGAGTGTAAAAAAGCATTCTTATTTATTGACTGAAGGAATTGACAACGAAAAAGTATGAGATGAACAAAGAAGACCCAGCATTTGTTCCATGACATTTACATAATTATGATTACCACAGGCTGATATTATGGTCAGTTCTGAAGCACACTATGAGCCCAAAAAACTTGTAGATACAAACCTCGAATTCACTTTGAAAGAACAAATCACTGTCACAGTGACGCTTCATGAAGGCAGTTGGCAAGTTGTCCGCCGAGATGGGGATAGAGTTTGGAGAGTTCACAAAACTGCCTCCTGGAATAACAACATACTTCAGTTTTCTACAAAACAGTTTCCGATAGCATGCCTTTATAGCGGCACTAAACATTACCTTCTTCAATAACTACACATAGTGAAGGCACAAGTTTCACAACAAAGTTTTGTTAGACTATAAACTTGCTCATGTATGGCAATGTAGCAGAGAAAAGCAGGAGGAGTAGGATAACACAGTATAAGAGCATGTAGCCAGCAAATCGGCTTAATTGTGCATCGTAACAGAGGTGCAAATGCAAAGCCTTGTTGATGGGCATTACAGAAATTCGCAGATGAGGGACACCAAAGCGGGCAGGAGGGAAAGAACCATGCGAGTGTTTCTGTGTCGCCTGTTTGTCCTTATTTCTATCGCTGTGTTACAAACTTCAGATATGTTTTATGGCTCTAATTAATATTTGGGACTTATACAGAATACCAGAGCATTTTTGTGCCTTTTAAAATACTGTAGGCCTATGTGTCAGAAGACATGCATGCAAAACAAGAAAAAAAAAAGACCCTTCTTTAACACTTCAAATAGAAACAATACGAATAAATGACAACAGTATTTTTACAGTAAGTACTTCATAAGTTTTGAGAAACAAAAAGCAAACAAGGGTGAATGACAGAACCACTGCAGGACAAGGATATTCACGAGTAACACACACTTTAGATGTTTGCCTTTGCTAAAGTGCTAGGCAGTAATTATAGAACAATGCTGCTTTAGAAATAAATGTAACACCACCATAGGCAATGATACTGCAATCTTGAACATGCCTATGTGTCATAACATCGCAGTTTCGTGTGTAAAGATGTAATAGTTCTATAAGCATGAAAATGCACAAGTAGAGGAGTGTTAGAGTGAGTAGTGAAGGCAAAGCTATGCCTATTAGTCGCAATACAGCAAAATAAATTAGGAGGCTTGCTTTGAAGCGAGTATAAGGCACAATAAAATTCCAAACCAATCAGTGCTATGAGGAAAGTGGGAGGCTAAATATATATTTAACACTGGCATGTATGACTGCTTGCGATACGGCGAATCTACACACAAGCTTTTACATGACATTAGTTAATTTTGTTCCATTCTTGAGCACGTGCATCACGAAGAGCAAGGTGCTTGTGACAATAATATTGAACTACTCACGTTGGTCGCAGTCAAGACTAGTCAATGTTTGCAACTCTACAAATGTTTTTAGCCCCTATTCCTAGCTTTGGTAAATGTTTAATCAGCCTGATTAAAACTTCGCAATCAGTTTAAAATCATTAAATCGGTTAATGGAGATGTTGGTATCTAGTAAGTTTTGCTCTACAAAGTACGATACTAGAATGCATAATGTTTGCATGTTTCATTGATTACCATATTTTAAACATGCACTTGCTCCAGTGCCAAACATATTTTGTTCTGCTTTCAAAAAAAGAAGACAAAAAAATGAAGTCAAATAGAATTCTGTCTGTTCATTGCAAGCACACTGTGCAACATGCAGGCACATGAGAGAAGGAAGGCCACAACCGCATGCAAGGACTACAGCCAAAGCTACTAGAGATAGCCAGATCATGCTTAGCAAAGAGCATGTGTTCACTTTTCGCCCGGGGAACATGGCCATTCTTCTGAATGGTTCTCCGAAGAAATGCGGTCAGACCCAGCCGCTCACCTTGGTCCTCATACAGCTGGCCATTTTTCTTCCTAAGGAGAAGAAAGACTGGTATGACTATGGCCCTTCAGTTTCAACGTGAGGGTAAAGCACTGAGTGCAAAAGCAACTAGTGTTGAAGATTAGGCATGCTGGTTTGTCGTACTTTTACCGGTATAGCGCATTATGGTAAAGAAGAAATGGCCGAGGAGACAGACGCGAGAAGACAGAGTGCTCCGTCCTCTTATGTTGGTCTGCTCTGCCATTTATTCTTTACTGTAATGTGCTTTAAGAGTTCAAATACAAGAGCAACAAATTGGAATGTTATACAAAGTAAGAATAGCAGCTAACTCTTCCGCATAACAATTCCGCATAATCATACAAAGCCCTGGTTAAAATGAATGAAGCAATTTGGGAGCAAACTGGCTTTCGTACTTTTTGTCGTCTCAACATAATGCGGTGAGAATAAAGCATGTATACGAGCCACCTAGCACTGTCTATTGGTGTGGCGTGTGCAACAGCTCTCATGAGCGCGCTTTTAAGATCAATGTTTGCAGTTTTTGCTAAAGCAACACAGCCCCATCCAACAAAAAACCTTGCACGCACACAAGGGAGGCCTAGTGAGAAGACCACTGGCTCATTTCATCCCTGCTTCAGCCGGGCTTATCCATGTGCTCGCATGCTTTTACTAATGCAAGAAAAAAAATTCGGTAAACAGAGGTTGCATGCTCAAGCCAACATTTCGACAAGTGAACTTGTTTTTCTTCAATACTGGAAGGAAACAACTCCACTTGTCGAAACGTTGGCGCGAGCACACAAATGTTTATGTACTTTTTCATCGCAAGTTACCATCTTTTCCAGACAGAAATTTTTTTGTATTTACTAACACATAAAACACGTGAAGCCCGATGCAATGTTAACAATTTGAACTTTATACGGAGTTTGAAAGTGGCGGCCAAAACCAGCCGAAAGTACCCATATAATTGCCATTGCAGCAAAATGTTTTCATCCTCAATGTATTACAAGAGCTAATGTAGAGTTTGCTCGAACACTAAATAAAATTTGGCTTGACATTGAGCAAAGTATTTGAGAAAAGAAATCCAGAAGCAAAAGGGTTGCACCAATTTAAAAGTGCACACAATTAAAGGGGCACAGCTTAAACTGCACACAAATATTGAAAGTTTTGAATGTTATTTGGCTCAAAAGCATAAAGTACGGAGACTCGTATTCAAATACACTGCGTTCAGTAAGTACTTGAAACCCAAGTACAAATGATTCTCCTTTGCTGGTGCTCCATCTTTTGACAGAACCTGTAAAATAAGGGGGCCTTGCAACACTTTTTCCAAGTAATCATCTAATGTTTTCATTAAAAGAGCTTATTGCTTCAAATTAACAAGAGAAAATATTTTAGAATCCGTAAAATATGAAGTTGCAGGCGTTTTCCACATGCTTTAAGGCCGTGGACTTTGGGTATACGGGGCAGTTTTTTGGGTATATGAAATCATTAGTAGAAAGAAAAAGCAATGATTTCTTACTGACTTAGAAAGTTAACAGTAAATTCTGGGCCATGTATTTAGATTGCATATTCTCGGAAACCTTGACTATCAATTGGCAGCAATTTTTGTACCGGGACTCTGGGGGCAGCGAGTCATCACAGGTTGCAGCCAGGTAATATACTTATCAAATACAGTGCATCCAGTAACAGTGGTGTCTTACTTCATGATGCACACAATGATGACCATCATCAAAGCCACAAGGACAAGGCCACATATTACTCCAAACACAATTGCAGCAGGGCTTTCAGCAGTGATAGTGTTGCGATCAGTGCCTGTGTAGAAAAAAAAAAAGCATATGCTACAGTGCATGTAGTGCTGGCACTGTATGAACATTTGCATTCTCTTGCTTCAATCTGTGCATGCATGTGTACATATAGGATAAGAACAAAAGAAGAGGTCTTGCAGATAAAAATGGTAGCAAAATTTCTTAACCTTGCTTGCATGAAATTACAGTAAAGAGATGTAACTTGAAAATGGGAAAGAATCAGAAAGATTACAAAAGTATTTCAACGAATCAGTTACTTTTATCAGACAATACGGTTGCTGAATGCAAGTTCAATACAAAGTGCAAGCACAAATTTCAGAAAAAAATTAAAATACAAGCACACATACATTTCAAGACAGTGAAACAGGTTACAATGTTTTAATGTATTTTTGAAGTGAATGTTAAAAAGGTGATAGATTGATTGATTGATTCATTTGTGGGGTTTAACGTCCCAAAACCACCATATGATTATGAGAGACGGTGTAGTGGAGGGCTCCGGAAATTTCGACCACCTGGGGTTCTTTAACGTGCACCCAAATTCGAGTACACGGGCCTACAACATTTCCACCTCCATCGTAAATGCAGCCGCCACCGCCGGGATTTGATCCCGCGACCTGCGGGTCAGCAGCCGAGTACCTTAGCCACTAGACCACCGTGGCGGGGCTAAAAAGGTGATAGAGACAAAGGTTTAATATGAAATCATTGTCAAATATTTCTGAATTTCTCGCATCCCAATTTTCTTATCAAGTGGAACAGAATCATTGCAACAGGCATAATTGACCGTCTTTGCTAATAAAAAATTTTACCCTTCAGTACTGCTTCCACATTGGGGATTCCTGTGGCACTCAATTTACAGAATTATTTGCTAGCTCTGAGTTGCAACCATTTAGCCCTAAGGTTGCAAGCAACAGCTTCATATTTATTTTTCGTAATACCATACTGGTTTGTGAAGTTAAGTTACAGTGATGGGGATCAACATTCTTTGTCAACATTTTTTAAGTTGCTGTAAGGAATCTGAGTAAGATGGTTTCATTTCGAACTATATGACAACAAAAAAGTTTTAAAAAATCCACTTGCCATATTCAATATAAAAAAGACATTCAGTTAAAAAACAAAAGTAGGCTCGTGCGAATATTCGAGTACTTCGAACATTTGAAACAAAGACAATATTTGAGTTCACTTCAAAATGAATTTAAAGTATCCTTTATTTTTATTGAAATGAACAAATAGACGTTTATAAACTGCATGTATCCCTTTGGAAAGGTGATCTTGCTGCAGTAGAGGGGTGCCGTAGCATGAATACTACCCTACCAAGAAAGAAATTCGCACTGCTGCAAAGCCCCAGTTCAAGGTTAAATAAACATATTGCCCTTGCATTAATTGATAATTTTTTTTACTTCAAAAGCTTGTTATACCGGCTCATCTGGCTTAAGTACAGCAAATTTTCAAATGAAACATACTTTACAAGTCATCACTTGAAATTTACCTAAAGCGAGGCCCTGCTACTATTCAAAGTTGCTTCCACTTCACTTTGAATAATAAAAAAAAAAGACAATTGCACATACCTTGCTTCAATTAAAAAAATATTATGCAGGTTAGTTGAGCATGAAAATTACGCTCACTTTTCTTTATATGATGCGATATACACCATTCAAATTCAATTCGAAATTATTTGACCGATTCACTTTTCACTCCGAATTCACTTAAAACCTTAAATTTTCTATTCGCACAAGCCTAAACAAAAGCGTTGTAGAGGAAAAAAACAATGTGTGCTTCTTTGGGGTGACTTATACTCAGCGCATTTCATTATGAATGGTCGCAGAGACCCACCTGTCTCCACTGGAGCAAAGTAAGGGCTCTGCTGAGAGAGCAACGCCCCATTAGAACCTCGAACATGTACTTGGACAAAGCCGGTGTAGTTTGTGTTGGCCGCAAGTGCGCCATCGCGCACATATTCAACATCGACGGCAGGTGTGGACGGCTCGGTGATGTTGAGTGCATCGGCAGCTCTTCTGTTCATGCGCGAGTCCTCTGTTGTGCTCCGCATCGAATCAGCAGAGCACACATGATTCCTTTCGTCCCCAAGGATCACCTCTTCCACAAAGTCTTCACTGAAAGTCAAAAGATAATGAATAAGTTACATAATAGGGTCGACATTCACACACACATTTTATTTCATTGCTGCAGATAATCACTTCAAAATGGTTAGGTGCCAAATGAATAAATGCTTCTACATCCTTGATAGTACAATAAATGCAATGGGCAACACATACTATAGTGCACTTTTTTGTCCTAAACAACTCAAGCCTAAAACTTAAACCTTATTACAAAAATGTTCGATTCATTAACAGAATAGTATAAACAAGTTGCTTTCAAAGGTTCTTGATTTTATTATGATGAGCATTCAGTTGGGCTAATAATAACTGTCAGTATAGCAGACGATGTCAGAAAAAAATATAACTGAATGATTTTACAAAAACCTCCTGCATTTAACACTATTAGATGAAGCTGCAGTCTGCAGCTGTTTTTGGTTTAGACATGCCATATTATCTTGTTGAATGGCTGATAAACTGCCCAAATGACAAGTTTGATTTACAATAGTGCCTTTGCAAAACAAGTACAAACGGCAAAAAAAGTTCTTGATATACGAAACAGTCCGATCCGAAATGTTCAATTTTTAAATATTTTTAACGTTTTGGTGCTTTACGCATTGCTTATTTACACTTGACATATCAATTAACTAATATTTATTTCTTTTCTAGCTGAGGTTTGGTTTCAGATTACGAACGAATTCCCAAGCAGAAGACAGCTGAAAGGTGCATTCCAATATAAGTATTTTAGATGACAGATAAAAAATTTGATTTTCCCGTGATATCTGCCAGGTAAACAAGGAGGAATTTGTGGACGAGTAATAAAAAAGTAGAGGCAAACAAAAAATGAAATTATGCCAGCTTTGCACTAATGCTTTAAGGCCGAAGGCAGAGTGCAAATGGGCGATGTTCCTTGTTCCTGTTTATTTCTTCTTCCTTTGTTCTCTTTCTGAGCCTTGCTCCAAGTTTCTTGTATCTCTTTTTGTGTCAGTTTAATACTATTTCTTTCTCTCTCACTCAATTTCTATCTCTAATTTTCTTTTCTGTCTCTTTTTCTTTATCTCTGCTTCATTCTCTTTCTTAGTTTGTCTTTTTTTTACACCCTTCTTTGCTTTTCTGTCTGTTATTCTCTATTTTTCTGTCATTTATTATGACTATTTTTGTTTCACTTTTTCTCCCTATTTTCTCTTTGTTTTTTTTTCATGCTTGAAATGAAAATTTTGCACAAATCGCAATCAAAGCCACATGACGTATCCAGTGAGCCCAAGAAAAAAAAGCACTAGTCCAAATTGCACAAGACATGGCTTAAAAGCCCGCACTTTACAGAACACCATTTTTATGCTTTGTACCTGCTGATAGCCTCTGCAATGTAGGCTCCATTGCTGCTTACACGATGCACTTCATGATAGGACGTGATGTTTAGTTGCTTTTGGTCCTTGGGCAATGACTCTAATGTCTCCCCACGGGCAAGCTTCACCACGATCACCCTGTAGCACCTGAAAGGTCATAGTGCATGATTAATCAATAGCCTGAATTTCTGCAGGGTAAGTGGGTAACGGCTGTAAGCACTGCTCACTACATTAAAGTATGTTGCATGGCTAGGTCAACTAGGTAGTTGCAGGTACTGCGCTCTCATTTAATGTGTCGACTGGATCAGCGAGATGTTGCAAATAACTTGAAGAGGCCCCCGCAACAATTTTCGAACATGGCTACAAAATGCTGCCAATTTACAGTCGAGGCTCCTGCAAACAAGCCAAACATTGTAGCAGAGCACAGCATAGAATTGGCAATTAAATTTCAAAGCCAGCTAGAAATTGCTTTTTTTTCCTTTGACAAATGATGAGAGATACCCCAAGACAACTACGTTATCAGCCCGAAAGCACATGGCAATAGCCTAATGTCAACATTGCAAGCTGCATAGTTACTATGACCGCTGTAGTGCACCACGAACATGTCCACCATGCTCTACATTGCACCAGTTTGCTGCGATCACATTGTAAGTAGACTGTACGTTCAAAGAAAAAAAAAAGGAAAGTATGGTCATGACGTGTGCTGACATATGAAACCAGCCCCTCGTCATTCCCCGCTGCATAGCTTCAGATTGCAAACTGGTACGAAAGGCGAGAGGAGGCACTCTGAGCAAGCGGCAAGTCTTTGAGCCTACTTGTACTGCACAGATTCGAAACATTTTTCTGGACGTTGATTCACGAGGCGTAGTGAAACTCTGGTAGTGAAATTATTGCACGATTACTCGAGAAAGATTTGCAGGGCCCCTTGAAAATGCTAATACGAAAATTTTCTGTTGCAATATAATTGTGTTGGTTGTCTGTATTGGAAGTAAGTGGCCTGTTAACATAGTTTGTTGTTACTCCTCGGTGTCACTCTGAATGACTGCCTATAGCTTCGGCACGCTTGTCGATACAGCAACATTGTGCAATTTAAAATAATTACTGTTAGCTATAGAATGCTTGGACAGTATTAATTACTTTATTAGGAGGACCTTGCTAATAGTGAAACCGTGCCCATGGAGTTTCACGAGCTGCGAAATGCTCCAGTGTGCAAAGCAGCAGATAAGTGCTTTTGTTTTTGCAGGACCAGGCCCTCCACATAGCCTACCGAAAAAGGTACACATTGTGCTTGTGCAAATATTCGTGCACTTGAAATATGCAAATGGACAATTCAAGTTTAAATTGTTAGAAATGTCAAAGTATTTGAAATTATTGAATGGACATGTATAAACAGCATGCAACTTCTTGTAAAAGTAGTTTTCCTACAGACATCCATAAAAAAAAATATCCACTGCTCCGAAGCCCCACTTCAAGGTTAAATGAACATGCTAGTTTTACATCGATTCATCATCTTTTAAGTTTAATAGCTTTTTATACTGACTTATATGACCTATGTATAGCAAATTTTAAAATGTAGCATATCTTACAAGTTATCACTTCCATTCTACCGAAAGCAAATCCTGCTACTATTCAAAGTTGATTCCACTTCCCTTGAACCGAAAAGAATGACATTTGTATGTCTTGTTTCAAATTAAAAAAAAATAGTGAGCAGGTTAGTTGGGTCCCAACAAATCTGAAAATTTTTCCTTTATAATAACTGATATAGTATACGATCTGAATTCATATTGAAGCCATTCGACCAAATCACTATTTGCTATGAATCTGTTTCGAACCTAACGTCTACTTTTCACACAAAGCTAGTACATATGCAGATTTGTGCGCACCACAACAATGTCAACAGAAGACACGGCATAGTAATACAACAACCTTTCCTACAGATGCAATACGTACAGGATGTTTCCATTCCTTTCGGACACTCGTTTCAAGTGGAGCTTTAGCTGCCTGTGACGCTTTTCACGCTCCATTCGCTGAAGGTTGAACTTGGGCAGTTGTGCTGGCCCTGAGGAAAATTGCATTAAATTGTTAAAAAAAAACATTTACATCACAAAGAGTGTATCGTATTTCTAAGCAGATAAACTTCTGCGTCAAGCTGGCAATTAGTGAAAACAACTCAGGTAAACAGGATTGATGGTACAAGTTTATGCATTAACTCTTAATACCTAGGAGCAAGATGCCAACAGTGTTCATTACTACAAAAATTTGCGCACATGACTTCCTGTAGCCTCAATAAATGGAATCCAAGTTCTGCTATTGCGCCAAGCTTGTTATTTCCTTGCTTTGTTTGATATAATCTTTAGTTAGTTATGCAGTTCAGGTATTAGCAATAATTCTGTGAAATATTTATGGAACGTTTCCTTTCACAATTCTCGGGGCGAGCACATTAAAAACTTTGCTATAAGAAAGGCGGTGTTTGGCAGCGAGGGCCCTTTCTAGAAATTTACCTAACTTCATTACTTCTAATCGCCTCCACGCCACGCAAGCTCCATAGCAATAAAACAAAAAGCACCTCCAGAAACAAATTTTGGAAAATGAAATTACTTTAGTACACAATCTGACTAGAGTATAAAGTTGGGCGTGTTGGTAAGACAACAACGTAGCACGTAAAATATGAGACACAGGACAAAGGAAGCGCTCTCCTCTGTCCCTTCCCTTGTCCTGTGTCTCATATTTCACCCGCTACGCTATTAACACAATCGCAGTTAGCCCATTATTGTCGCAACAACCTGAAATATTATGCTTCCATTTGTTGGTGATGTTCTTAATTCTGCATTATAAAATTATATGTCCAACAAATGTTCCAAACAGTGCACTAAAGTTAAGAAAGTCCTAAATGAAACGATTAAAGTGTAGAAGCAACAGCTGTGGTTTCTTGTCAGAGCATGATGTATTTTTGTATAATTTGTAATTAGTGGCATGCCTGTGATAACCCTGTGACCCAACTAAAAATTTCAAGTTTCACTCAACTAATATGCATTCCAAAGTATATTTAACCAAACTACCATACCAGCAAAGACAAATTGCATATTTTTCAGCACATGACTAGTTTGGTCTTTTGGTCGATGACTTTAACATACAATTTGAACAGTCAGTCATCAGTGCATATGCGCACGAACATGGATGAACAAGGTCAAGTTATGCTAATGCTTAATTTGCTATGTGGATTAAGTGTGGTGGCTGATTAAAAAGAATCACAGCAAATTCCATTCCAAGCGAAATATGCATAAATTGAAGAGCAGTAATTTGGCTGTGTTTACCTCAAGTTTATCTGCACTTTTCGGCTATTTTCTTCTTGCGTCTGTAATTCCCCTTTCTCCATCCATGTGTTCTTTTTGTTCTACAGATTTTGTACTGTTAACTACTCCGATTGTGGAGCAGCAAACAACTCCTGCTGCTGGCATATCGCATTTGCTTTTTTTTCGTAGATCTCTGTCCAATTACTGATGCTGGCTCAGACAGACGAACAAACCCTTGAGTGATACTAGCATTCATGGGCAAGCATGCGTTGGCATTTCAAATATGCAGGCTTCTTTTCACGTCTTGTGTGTATCAACACAGAAAGTGTGCGACGCCAGTATGAGACAACAAATGAGCGGTTCCTTAGATTGCTGCACAATTAAAACTACTCTGCATAATTCTAGGACACCTATGTTAAACCAAGTCTCAAAATTCATCGCAACGGTTGAGCTAGCATACCTATCGGAGGTGAAGTGCAGGTCGATCGAGCTGTCACACCACTCAGATTTCCGCAGCCAGCCTTGTTCACGGTGCAAATGCGCACGGTGTAGTTGGTGTTGGGCTTGATGGTGATGGTATACTTAAGAGTGGTGGAGTTTACTTCATGCGGCTCCTTCAGACGCTCCGTGTCAAAGACACCCGTCTCGCGTCGAAAAAACGCATGCCCTTCTAACAGGACCTACGAGAAGGAAATGGAAATGAAAAGGAAGTGAAAAATATTAAAAACATTGCTTTGCAGGTACTGCGGCTTTCATGCTAGTGTAAGCTCTATTCACAGGAGCTGCAGGTTGAGAAGTCATTGAAAAACTAAGTCTTGCAGAGGTATTGAAACAGTTAGGAAATTTCCTTATTTTATGTTTCTATTTTCACAATACTTCAATGTTGCCAAGTTGGAAACAGCTCACCAAAATGGTATAAAAAAAAGCTACCTTGAAAATGAATGAAGTGTACACGAGAGAATGAAGGTTTTCAGCAAGCTTAACTACATGTGCACATATTTATTCTGAACTTACCATCCTGCGAAGTTTCCTGTGGTAATCACTGCATAGCAGGGGCAAAACTAAGACTTCCACTAAACACTATCAAAGTTAACTTCTGCTTGCCACCTGGGCCAGTAACCAACTGTCCGGTGCAATCAATGAGTATGCATGTACCAGACAATTGCAATACTGTTAGCGCAAAATAGGTACACTTTCTGTCCAAGTTGCCATTTTGCAATCAGGGTAGGAGAGATTTGGGCGAAGAAGCGCTACTAGGAAAGCAAAGAGCAGTTAGATTTACCTTGTAACCAACAATAGTTCCACGCGCATCCTCGGGTGGGTGCCATGTGATGATGCCGTAAGTCATGTTCATTTCCGTATTTGCAACACAAAACATTGTCACATTCTGTGGTGCTCCAGCCACTGAAAGATTGATGCATAGGCACATATACGATAAACTTTCACTACCTGTGTACTTTATAAAAAGAAATATGGCTGCTGAAGTAGTTATGATATAGTTATTGTATAACAATAGGTCCTAAAAAGCAAAGTTGAGTCTGATAACCATACTGAAATTCTCAAACTAATCATGATCATCTGCACATAGAGAAATTAAAAAAAATGTGAGGCTGACAGTGTGCACCGAGTAGTCTTGGTAATGACTGTACAGGCGCAGAGCAGATCTCTTCACGACATCTACAATATAGTACAACCACCAGATGATGGCAATGGAATGTTGAAGCCAGGTTACTTTCAACCAATGCACAAGCAGTACACATTGTTGCCATAACATTGACACAATGTTTATGCAAGATTCACTATGTTGTGGTCACATTGTGTCAACAATTGATACAACTGATGCTGCAAAGGATACGAATGTCGAATTCCATCACTTCTGGCAGTAATGAGTGAGGAGTGTGAACATTTACCGAGATGTTTAGGTGTATTGTGAACAATTTTCGTAGATCATGTTTATGAAGTCTTTTTAGGGCGCATGTGCACTTAATTTTCTACGTGTGCTTGGGGAATGACCATAAGCGGCATGTCTGTTAGAAAATACGAAAACCTGCGGCCAAACAATTTCCTTTTAAAAGGCGGTGGAATGAAAATCTCCATTCGTTAAGCCCCCCATTCTCCTTGATGTTACCTGAAGTGCTGCCAAGAAGCCCTGTTCTGCATCAAATGCTCTCAGCCACATTCAATAGCCCTCTTAATATGTGGGGCTTTATATTCCAAAACTACAATGCGATTATCAGGGACACCGCAATGGAGAGCTTTAGAAATTCCCACCATCTGGCGTTCTTTTACATGCACCGACATTGCACAGTACATGTGCCTCTGGCGTTTCACCTCCATGGAGTAAGCAGCCAAGCAACATAACCGCTACACCACCGTGGTGGTGTTTAGCAGCTTTGAAGAAGCACCAAGTGAACAATGTGAAGCACGGAATAGCCTTACAGCTGATTCCACTGCAGTCATCACATTTTGGCGAGACGGAGGGAGGAGGTATCACTTCATTGGGTACGACACCGTCTCTGCGCGAGTCGGAAAATGTTACCAGCCCTGTGCATTGCATGCAATGGACTGATAGCCAAGTGACTTTCCATGTTTTCTATTGTCATAGATTGCAAACTTGCAAACTTCACACAATGCTGAGATTGTGCATTCTTATGACATAGCCCTAGCCTATGATTCATGATATTTGAGTATTTATGGGAAGTTATTGGAATGAAAGTGGAATGAGATTGAGTTGCCACTATATCCAAACTCAAAACTTTACAGCACCTTTCGACGTATATTGAATGATGTTGCATTTAAAATGCAGTAGAGTCTGCTCCTCCACTTTGGTCAAAAAACCATATCATCAATCTCTGCATTTCTTGTGGCCGTGTCAGCTATCCTATCACCAGAGATGCTGCAAGCACTTAAGCCATTCTCAATGATGTAGTTCGAAGTGAAATGACCAAAATGTATTCTTGTTTATCGCTTAATGCTGAACGAGAAGTGTGTGTCAGAGGGGAGGAATTCATAGTCTAATTGTGAGGTAATGCTAGCTAAGAAGAATGAAAATTAGCTCGGCAGAGAACTTTTTGCAACAGAGCTAAATGTCTTCAGTAGAGCATAGAGATATTTCTTAGTATCATGCAGAAGCTGCTGCAATGCAGCTATCACATTTCCTGAGAGATGTGAATGAATGCAAAAGAACTTCAAAATCTGTTTACTTCCGTCAGCTGTGCTCACGTCCAGCTGCTCGGACCAATTTCCACAGCCAATGATGTTGCAAGCACGCATCTGAAACAGGTAAACCATAGTAATGTACTAATCTTTAATACTTGCATTTAGATGCATAGTATTGTAAAAATTATATGCAGGTCAGAAGTGCTAGTAAGTTAATTTGCTAAATATTTCTTATAAAAAGAAAAAATATGACCATGGGATCTTCGTTAGACAAAAGGTCATACTAATCATTTTAGGCTACATAAGAAGTATATATAAAAATCAGACAAATGACGAAAGCTCAAGACAAGTATAAGTAATTGATAAGCCATTATGCTAATTGGAAGTCTGCCAAAAGGGTGCACAAAATATTTTCACGGTCATTGACAACATCAGGCTTGATAGAGTGTGAAAGATAGAAAGAAAATCATGTGCTCATAAAAATATGTTCACAATTCATTTTTCAGGAGAGAGGCCAATTGTATGCTTTCAGTTAAAATCACTGGACACTGTCATAGAGTGATGGTCACATGTAGGTAACTTCAAAAGATTATGTCTTAGTTTCAGCACTCAAGGCCCAACCGCATGCACGTGATTTTCTAACGACAATGACAAGCGTCAACGACAAACTTGCACCATCGTGATGGCTGCAACCACATGTTGGCAACAAAGTGTCAGTGTTGGTAGATAGCAAGCTGACGTGTGCATACCCACAAACTGCGAAAAGAAGTTTAAAAAGGTAGCTCGATGATAACATGCCAAATCTATTGCTGTCTTGTGTAGCATAAGGAAGCCACAGAAGCATTTCATGACCTTCTTTCGTAATATTTGATTTCACCGCGACAGGGTGCCCAGAAGCATAGTACGCTATGGTGGCTATGACGCACTTTGCATGACGATTTTACAAAGCAGCAAGCAACCAAGTTGTCACAAGCTACTGTCGAAACATATAAACAAACCTTCGATAATGAGATTCACAATAAAATACGGCTGCTCTCTCACTCTCCGAGTGAGATGCAAATGTAAAAAAGGTACAAGCATCGAGAGCAAATTACTACCGAAGTGAGGATCAGGGACTAGCCGTGTTGCCAGAAATCGCCACACTGGCTTGCGGGCGACAAGCGATCATTTCAAGTTTTCCAGACACGGCTGACAAGACAAGCGGCGGCAGCGGATGGGCCTCCGTGACAGCAAATCTTGTCGATAGTCGCTAGAAAATCGTGTGCATGCTGTTGGGCCAAAAAGCAAGTGTAGTGGTAGCGATTTTGTGAGTAGCAACAGTGCACTTACTGCAATAGTAAAAAGAAATAGTATAACAAAAAAAAGTTTTAATACAATTCTTATTTATACAATCGGTACCAATGACATTAGCTCACCAGCTTAGTGCATAGCTAAAAAAATTGGATAAAAAAATTCTATTGCCTTTTATCAAAAAACCAGCATTATTGTTTAAGTTACCCCACAACATCCTGTCTACATTTTCTTACTACTGAGCAGCTGTGCCTCATCCAGATTTACACGTATATTAAAATTGACAAGCACCAGTTTTTACTAAACACACCCCAATTCTAAAGCACAATCGATAATCCTAACAGAAAAAAATAAATGAAAGTCAATACTAACATGCATGCGGTTCCTGCAAATGATGACACAAAGTGAAACATTTTCAGCATAAAATAAGCCCATTTATTCGATTTCTGTCATTCCCGGACAGGTCTTTATCATAGTCTGGTCACAGCGCCCATTTCATCCTATGTTTCATTCACAACAATGGAGGTTTTGCATTACTAAGTGCCCTAATGACCTCACTTTTTATTCGAGTTCCACGCCAAGCTTCATGCACTCATCTTGTCATTTGCATGATAGATAGGTTCTGTAGCCAGCTGTGAACATGTTGCATCCATTCATAAGACACTGTAATTTGGCGTCTGCGTGCAGTCTTTCCAGGACCTATTTATGCACACATCTAGAGACTGTATTGGAGATTTCATGCGATCCAGTGTTACCACCGAGTTTAAATTATCACTTAGTCCATGTGGCAATCAGCAAGTTTGTCCATGACATGCTGGTCTAGGTGGCACTTGAAAGCATGGAGTCTAGCACTAGGCTGGCATTTCACCTCTCATGCCACACACAATCAAACCAGTGAATAACAAGATTCGTATCCATCCAACCTTTTTCACTTGGAAGCCCTGTCACCTCTTGCATAAAGCTCAAGGTTGCGGAAGTGCTTGAGCTTAAGCACAAGGAAAAAGAGGCAACACTTTGCTATCTGGTGTATATGCCAGCATTGGTATGCTCTAGTCTTGTCATTGCTGAACGTAAGCATGCAAACTTTTGTCTAGGTAAGTATGTTGCTGTTGAAATAGATGTCAGCATGATTTTGTCTAGGTGGTCGCAAATGCAAACCCCGTGTTACATTGCGGTGGTGGACGGAAATATTGCTGGTGGAAATTGGGTCATGAATGAGTGTTGGTGTGGTTTAGGGGGGGGGGGGGGGGGGTCATGCACGCTTTTTTACCCACTCTCCCACTTGATGTCCATGCAAGAGTTTGATTGGCGTTGCCTATCTGCCCAAGTTGAGAAGGCATATTGTGTTGTAATGATAGAATGTATTGCTAAAAGGAATCAACATTTCGTCACGCCAAAGACATTGCAGTAATAGCAGCATTACGATCAGTGCCCAGATATAGAGGTGTTTATGTTGGCTCCCAGTAGAAAAAGTAGGTGTGTAACAGTTACGGAATAAAAGAGGCGTTCACTCACCTGAAAGATGTACTGTTCTCCTGGTGTGAGGCTTACATAGACATACATGTGCTTCAGCCTGTTCTGTGGCTCGGCTGAGAGTGTTGTCTGGTTGCGGTGGACTTGGCCTGGACGAAAGAGCTCCAACTGGTACTGGCTGATGTTTGCGCCATTATCATGACTAGGCCTTCGCCATGCAAACACCAGGGTCTCATTAGTTGTTGCCAACAGATGCACCTGGTTGATTTTTGGTGGAACTGGATGGATTAAAAAGAAATGACAGTCGAGCGCATTAGCTTTGAATGATTAGACATGCGGTTCATACCGAAAAATTGACAGTCATGTGCACAGCATCACATGTAGCTTTCGAAACCACTTTATTAAGATATTATACAGGCTGAATATCTAAGAGCTATTCTAACAAGTGAGGCACAAACACTGCTCAATGAGCTAAAAAACTCTGCTTGGAAACTCACTTTGACATTGAGCTCATTAGTTAAAACATGAATCCCATTATAAAGACAATATTGCATGTTCACAAGATGCTGCGTAACCTGAAGAATATAGTCAGAAAAGTAGGAGTGAAACTCGTTTTCTGTGCAACAGCATAACTTGTGGTTTTCTCTTACAAAAGTGCTTTTCAGATAACAAAATATTAGCTATGTGCTTAAAGACATAGTAATTTCATGAACATCTTTACAGACTAATAATAATAATAATAATAATAATAATAATAATAACAACAACTGTTAGGGTTTTACGTGCCAAAACCAGCATATTATTACGATGGATGTCGTAGTGGAGGGCTGTGAAAGAAAATTTTGACCACCTGGTGTTCTTTACCATGCACCTAAATCTAAGTACACGGTTTTATAGCAATTCACCACCATCAAAATGCAGCCGCCATGGCCAGCATTCGACCTGCGAGCTATGGATTTACATTTTTGCACTAACCACTATACCACTGTGGTGGGTGTCTTTATATAGTTATTCTTAAGTTTTATTTCCTGGGATATAGAAGTTATACCTACAAAACTGTTCAAAGAGAAGTCTATTTATGCAGAAGAATCAGTATGGGTATATAGATACTGTACAAAAATTTCTTTGCAGGTTATGTCTATGTATCAGCCTTCTGTTACCCAGCCACATACCTCGCTTTCTGTACACCCACACAAACACTCATACAAGCACACACACACACACCTTCGTGCAAACATGCATTTTGCCTAACTAACTTACCATTTAAAATTTGTTTACAGCTATTTAGGCCTCATACGTGCTTGAGAAAGTGGATAAGGATACATGAATTTTTGAACACACATGCGAGACCGCAGTTTTCTTTAAAATATCCTTAGGCTTGAGAAAACCTGTGAACCGGGATGCATACCATCCGGTGGCATAGTGATGTTTCGTTGCTCCCAGGGTCCGTTACCGACCGAGTTGACAGCCGCAAGGCGGAAACCGTAGGTGGCACCAGGTGCCAGGTAGTGGACAAGGTAAGAGGTCATGTTCGGTGGCACTGCATTGTGCACGTCCAGCCAGTCGGCTTCGGTGGAGTAGTTGCGCACCTGGAGGTGGTAGCGCGATACGGGCTGGTTGCCCGAGTGGCGCACATGCCAGCTGAGCTTTGCTGTGCGCGCGTCCTCGGCCTTCAGTGATGACAGGTTCACCTCTGGGGGCTCTGTAAATGGTGATCATCATCATCATCATCAGCTTGACAACGTCCACTGCAGGACAAAGGCCTCTCTCATGTTCCGCAAGTTAACCCGGTCCTGTGGTTACTGCTGCAAATTTATACCCGCAAACTTCTAAATCTCATCTGCCCACCTAACCTTCTGTTTCCCCCTAACCCGCTTGCCTTCTCTGGGAATCCAGTCAGTTACCCTTAATGACCAGCGGTTATCCTGTCTATGAGCTACATGCCCGGCCCATGTCCATTTCCTCTTCTTGATTTCAGCTATGATATCCTTAACCCCCGTTTGTTCCCTAATCCACTCTGCTCTCTTCTTGCCTCTTAAGGTTACACCTACCATTTTTCTTTCTATTGCTTACTGCGTCGTCCTCAATTTAAGTTGAACTTTCTTGCAAGTCTCCAGGTTCTTTGTAAGTCTCCAAGTACCGGCAAGATACAGCTGTTATATACCTTCCTCTTGAGGGATAATGGTAATCTACCTGTCATAATTTGAGAGTGCTTGCCAAATGTGCTCCACCCCATTCTTATTCTTCTAGTTACTTCAATCTCGTGGTTTGGCTCCGCGGTTATTACCTGCCCTAAGTAGACATAGTCTTTTACAACTTGAAGTGCACTATTACCTATCTCGAAGCGCTGCTCTCTTAAGAGGTTGTTGTACATTACTTTCGTTTGCTGCAGATTAATTTTAAGACCCACCTTTCTCCTCTCCCTGTCTAACTCCATAATCATGAGTTGCAATTCCTCTCCCGAGTTACTCAGCAATGCAATGTTATCGGCGAAGCGCAGGTTACTAAGGTATTCTCCATTAACTCTTATCCCTAACTGTTCCCATTCTAGGCTTCTGAAAACCTCCTGTAAGCACGCGGTAAGTAGCATTGGGGAGATTGTGTCCCCCTGCCTTACACCCTTCTTGATTGGTATTCTGTTGCTTTCTTTATGAAGCACTATGGTAGCAGTTGATCCCCTGTAGATTTCTTCCAGAATGTTTATATATACTTCATCGACGCCCTGATTCTGCAGTGCCTGCATGACGGCTGATATTTCTACAGAATCAAACGCCTTCTCGTAATCTATGAAAGCTATGTATAGTGGTTGGTTATATTTTGAGCATTTCTCTATTACCTGATTGATAGTATGAATGTGGTAGATTGTTGAGTAGCCTGTTCGAAATCCTGCTTGTTCCTTTGGTTGATTGATTTCTAATGTTTTCTTTACTCTGTTAGCAATTACTTTTGTAAATAGCTTGTACACTACAGAGAGCAAGCTGATCGGCCTGTAATTCTTCAAGTCCTTGTCATCTCCTTTCTTATGTATTAAGATGATGTTAGCGTTCTTCCAGGACTCTGGTACTCTTCACGTCAGGAGACACCTTGTAAACAGGGTGGCTAGTTTTTCTAACACAATCTGTCCTTCATCTTTTAGCAGATCTGATGTTACCTGATCCTCACCAGCAGCTTTGCCTCTTTGCATGCTCTCCAAAGCTTTTCTGACTTCTTCTATCATTCCTGGTGGGGTGTCATCTGGGTTACTGCTAGTTCTTATAGTATTAAAGTCGTGGTTGTCCCGGCTACTGCAGAGATCTTTGTAAAACTCCTCTGCTATTTTAACTATCCTATCCATATTGGTAGTTGTTATTTTGCCTTCTTTGTCCCTTAGTGCATACATCCGATTTTCGCCTATCTTAAGTTTCCTCTTCACTGCTTTGACGCTTCCTCCATTTTTCAGAGCGTGTTCAATTCTCTCCATGTTATACCTTCTTACATTGCATACCTTACGCCTATTAACGGGGAATAAATTTAGTTTTACTTCTTTAGAAGGGAATCAGGTGGCACATCGAAATGCGAGTGATTGCAAAACACAATGCATGCACACAAAAATTAATGGGGTACAAAGTCACAGGAAAAAAAAACATCAATAAAAACAAATTGCGTGTCGCAACAATAGTTAAGTGCTAGCTAAAACCACATCCCCGCACCATTCAATGTTGGTTGCCAGGGCATTTTTGTCTGTGACACTGCACAGAATCTTTTGATAGAAACACAATCTATGAAATTGAAATAGTTAACAAATGAGAAAAGTACCATGTACTTTCATTGAGTACATACCGAGACACAGATTTTCACACACACACACAAAAAAGTGGAGGCACTCGAATTGAGGCGCTTGATGATCGTGCCGTTTCGAAACAGTTCCCCGAGTTACGTGTCAGCAGGCAGACGTAACAAAACGTACGGTCTGGGAAGAAAGTTATTTTTTGCCCCTTCACGCTGCACTGCGAGAAGGTCACATTACGTTGTTGCTTCCCTTTCCAATGCACGGTGTAGTCTAGTCGTTTTCCCTCTGCCTTGATACGGGAAGGAGATGCCAAAGCACCCGCCGGAATGGAATGCATGCGAGGGCGGCAGCGACGAACGCATTTACGTCAAGAGGTCGTTTTCTCGACAGCATAGCACGCCCTGCAATATATTTTGCTTCCTTTTCCAGCCATTCTTGTAGTACCACATTCCTTCTATCAGGGAGGAGCAACTAACCTTCCCTAACAACCTTGTCCCACGCCACTATTTTTCCCCTGCAGAGGAGCGTGCTTGCCGGATTTGAGCAGCTAGGAGAGACTGTTTCTGCTACGCGACCGGAACCGAGGGCCTTACGGGCCGCGAACCTTGTCGGGGTGGCGGTATTTGGGGAATGTCAACCGGTGCACCTTGGGAGCCCAGCCCAGTCGGGCCTTTCTCACATGTTCGCACTGACCGCCATTACAGCCCCTGCAAAGGGTGCTCTGCCGCAACATAATTTCACGTGAGGCAAAGCCCAACAGAATGTTTGCGGGAACTATGAAGCCTTTGCGGTTGGCGTTCTGTGTACGGCAAGCCAGCGCTCCGAATTCAGCTCGACTTCCGAACGTGATGTCTGCCGCGTCCGACAAGAGTTCGCAGAAGCATTTCTCTGCGTGCATAACAAAAACAACGGTGGCATAATTACATCGTAGCACGCGCTCTAATGTGGCCAAAGAGAGGAGGAGGGCGCGAGGTCTGCCCCATACATTGTGATCTGCGACAAATTCTGCGCACGCTTATGTTCCCAGCCAGTAACGGACTGTAGTGAACAAAGTCCGCGAATATATGCCAGAGTATACGGACCAAGTACGAGTACATCCTGCACCGCCATGGTCATGTTGTACTCGTTGCCCGCGTAGCAGACGTATGTGCCATTGTCCCGCCTCTGGAGGGACTCAAGCGTCAGCTGCGCCCGGTATTGGACCTCGGACACCTGTGCAAAAGAACAAAACGAAAGGACACGTTCATTTTTAAACATACGCAGTCTTTGAATGATGCTACGCGGCACGCTGCGCGCACACACACACACACACACACACACACACACACACACACACACACACACACACACACACACACACACACAAGAAAACCAGAAAAGAGTCCTCTCTTAAGGAGGTCACTATACTCCCTTCTGAGAGTCTTCGGGTCCACAAGGGAGTCAACGTGTCTCTTTGGAGAGCCGTATACGTAGCACGTGAAGAAAAAAAAATTGCCCGCAGCTTCCCTCGGGGGAACACTGAGGAGGATGCGGAGCATATAATTGGTTAACGGGGTGTTAAAGTGCGACTTACTTGGGTCGATGGCTAAATTGGTTAACGTGGTTGTGAAATGGGGTGTTAAATTGCGACTTACTTGGGTCGATGGCTAAATTGGTTAACGTGGTTGTAGGAGGGGGTGTTAAATGAGTGAACACGTACACACGTATGCGAAAGGGCGGCGCTGGTCGAAGGGACGTCGATCATTGTGTTTGTGGATTCGTTGGAATTCATTTCACCGCGACCTTGGACGTCGACGCGCCGTACAAACCAACCGACGAGCGGCAACTGAGCGAGCGAGCGCCGACCTTGAGTATATATACAGCACGACGGCGCATGCACTGTCAGCTGTTGAATGTTCTCGAAGCGCGACGCCACATGCGCGTCCACTGGAGAATCAGGAGAATTGTAGATGTCGAACGCGGTGTGTAGAGGAGGAAGGGTGCACAGATGGTGGAGGAGTGAAGCGCGCGCGGTGTGTAGAGGAGGAAGGGATGCACAGATGGTGGAAGAGTGGGCGACGGCGCGACGGCGCATGCGCGCGCGTCAGCTGTCGAATGTTCGAGAAGCGGTGCGGACGGCGCGGACGGCGCACTACAAGGCGCGAGTATAAGATGCTTCCGCATCTAAAACGAAAACGCCAGAGCGGCGGGAAAACCACAGCCACGCGCATCGGAGATGTTCGCATTCGTTCTGCCCCATCCTACCGCCACTGCCATCGCTACCTTGACAATTCGATTTTGCCTGCTTTCTGAGAATTAAAGTTCTTATTATAGTTATTGACACAAAACAGTGAGTAGAAACAGCTCGCACCTTTTCAAACGCTGTTTCGGAAGATACGCCAGCAGGAACGACACAAGCGAACTCACCGGCAGCGGCGGCGCAGCTTCAACCTGCTGTACACAAGAGCGAGACATGTTAGGACCTGCTGACTCGCTGCCGCTGCCCCGTCTACTTTCAGAGTTGTCGACGATCGCAATCCAAGTCAGGCTCTCGATGAACGCGTCCTCGTTGAGGCCATCAAAAGCATCATCGTGCTGCACGGGTAGTTTGCGATTTGAGCCGATGCGAGCCACCGCCAACGCTAGTGCCGCCATGTTGAATCTCGACCGTCTGGTTAGGTCACGTGGTTTGATCTAGCGCAGCCAAGGCTGTGAAGCGGAAACCGGATCCGGTTTGGCGTGGCGGGAAAATCGGTCTCGGAGCGATTCTTGCGCGCCGAATGCACGGCATGGTTTTCCGGCCGCTTAGGCGGCGAAACGAGCCAGTTTCCGGAGAGTTTCGCTCTTTTCGAGGCCAAGTGTGAACGCGCCTTTAGAGTGTAGCTAGCCGTTTTTTTAGCTACCAAAAACAAGAGGGCGCGGCCAACTTGCGTCTAGCCAGAATATTAAAATACCATAAAAACAACAACAACGTTACAAAAATCGATGTGCAGAGGAAAAGAAGGTGAACTAAGCTGAGCTACTTGATGCAGCTGAATTCAAGACGCTGCAGAACAATAAAAATATAGCGTGAAATGCGGGACATTTTTGAAGACTGGGGTATTTCTTGCGAGACGCGGAGCAATAATAGCTTTCAATGTTCTCTTTCGGGGGGGGGGGGGGGGGGCGTACCCGTCTCACGAGCTATTAAGTATCTTAATAATGATGAAAGCTATCTTCGTCAATATTTTCGCGAGACAGAATCGAAAATCTCGCGATGCGCGTGCACGACCTCCCCCTTCCTCACCTGTGTGACGTTTGTGCTGTCGATCAAGCGGCTGCCAAAGGTAGCGTCCTCTGAGCTGGTGGAGTTGCCGGTGGCCGCCGCCGGGTCGTCCTGTTCGTCGTCGTCCGAGGCACGCGACCAGAGAAGCGTGGTGACCTTGGGGTGACCCGTGGCAAGACATGACAGCGTAACCGACGAGTTGACCGTCGCCTCGACCACGCTCTGCTCAACTTCCACGCTCACCGGCACTGCAACAGGGCACAACCACAACGCACACACTTTGTATACCGCAGGCGTTAATCACGGCTGCTGCCGCGTGTCACGTACGCTTACGTACCACCGTGCGCACCAAGAAATACCGTATTGTGAAATCTTGCAGCGCGTCTGACGTTTCCACATGGATTACATGTCAGCACTTATCTCTAGATTGTACTTTCTGAAGATAATGCTGTGACGAAAATAACAGTGTCGGATTTTAACGCTCTAGACCAGTATATAATTATGAGCAACGCCGAAGTGGAAGGCTGAGAAAATTTCAGACATCTGCTGGTATTTTTTAAAGGACCCCTAAACAACCTCTTAAATGCAAAAAAAAAAAAAAAAACTAGCGTGTTCTCTCCCAGCATTTTCCGTCTTTGCAGCCACATTCCTGGCGTCAGTGGTTTGTCAAATGGCGTCAGGATTCCTACCTTACTTTACCATGCAGTTGTATTCCCGTTCTGCCTTGCATCGCGTGAACGTCATGCACGATAAACCAATTTCTCTTCGTTTGCCACGTTTGCGACTGCGCAAGCACAGATAGCAGCGTGTAAAAAATTGGCCCCGTATCTGCATGTTAATCTGCAAATGTCGTCGAAGGACGATAGTCTTGAGTGTGGAGAGAGTGAACAAAACATTTATTTGATGTTCTGCGCAGGAAAATCGGTGAATGGTATTCTGGAGGCGCTGCGTTACAGTGGAGGTGAACGAGCGCATCAAGTCACATCACAAGTGAGACATGAGCGCCATCTGGCAGTTTTCTTGGAAAACGAAGCGCGTGGCTCTGAGACGGGTGTGCGCGCCCGTCTTAGAGGTGGTAAGGTGTAGAATGCAAGGCGACGGGTAAGTGCCACCACCGTCTCGTCTTAGCAAAGCGTTGGAAACACTCGCCTTTTCGTGCAAGCGTTGCATGGTCAGCGCAGCGTTATAAGCGCTACGGTCCTTAAAATTACATATTTATGCCTTTTCTAGTAAAAGACGCACATACAGATTATATACGTGTTGTTATGGTGCCCCAGACATTGCAATAATGACTTTGTCATTGACAATTGCACAAGTATGAACGCTAAATCTTGAGCAACATTGGTGGGCGCTGCGGATGGGGTCGGCCGTTTCAAGTACCCGGTGTCGTTAAGAGTGGACAAACAGAGAAATGTACAAACAGACCAAAATATTTGCGTCGAAGGTCCCCAAGAAAGATTATCGTCTTTAAAAATCCCACCCTCTCTGCCTACGGGCAACCATGGTGGGATGCGAAAGCATCGCGGGGGCTTTGTGGTCGACGACGGCTCTGGCCGCAGACTCGCGTTGCCTCGTCGCATCTGAATCGAGAGCTGCCGTTACGCCTCCACTTTCCGAGCCAAAGTTCGGGGACGGCTTGATAACGCTGACATTCCACTTCGGCCCGCCGAGCCCAAGTTGCTTCTGTAGAAGTTTCCTGCCGACGTTGACGTTCGACTTCCCAGCCCCGATGTTCGGGGTGCGCTTGCCGACGCTGACGTTTACGGTCGGCTTCCCTAACCTTTCTCTGCTCCGCGGCGACTGCGTTGCCTCTGCAACTAGCGCCGACGTTGACGTTTTTCATGGCGTTTCGCACACCGTTGCAGAGATAGAATGACGGAAGCACAGGGAACGCGCGCTTTACACTGAATGGATGGATGGATATGGCTGTACCCTTTAGATCGGGCGGTGGCTAGCAGCGCCACCAAGCCGTAATACTTGATTGATATGTGGGGTTTAACGTCCCAAAACCACCATTTGATTATGAGAGACGCAGTAGTGGAGGGCTCCGGAAATTTTGACCACCTGGGGTTCTTTAACGTGCACCCAAATCTGAGTACACGGGCCTACAACATTTCCGCCTCCATCGGAAATGCAGCCGCCACAGCCGGGATTCGAACCCGCGACCTGCAGGTCAGCAGCCGAGTACCTTAGCCACTAGACCACCGTGGCCGGGCAAGCCGTAATCCTTAATGAACCAAAAACTAGATTTATTTTGTTTCCCTTTAAACAGTGAGGTTGAGGATTCGTACTTTGCAGCGAAGGGTTCAATTTTCACTCGTGCCTTGACTTTAGCCACCAATCAGATAACCTCCTTCTAGTTAATTCTACCCACTTCAAGTCTATTGTGCCCTCCCTGTCCCTAAACCACAGTGCTTTGAAAAACTCTGCGCCATCATCCTGAACTATAGGGTGAAGCCCTTTACAGAACATTATCAAGTGTTCGGCAGTTTCTTCTTCCTCACCACACGCACTGCATACCGTGTCTACCCTGCGCCACGACACTTGCGCCGCCTACCGACGCATTCCTAGAGAGAGAGAGAGAGTTATATGCAATTATTTGCTGTGCCGTACTTGTGGCGGAGAGAGTAGAGATGAGGGGGAAAGCGCCCACCTACGTTCGAGAGGAGAATGAGGGTGTGTTGCGCATACGCATTATGGGTGCAGACGCCGCAGAGCGGACACTGCCACGAGCGTAAGATTCTCTCGCATACAGAAATGCGACATCCTGACTGACTGAACGTGTTTTATGAATAAATAAATGGTGCGGAGGAGGAGTTGCTTGTAGGAAGGGTAGCGGAGGCGAGAAATAAAGTATTCTCTCGCCTTTAAGTTCGGTGTGGTTTATGGGCCCTGTTGTAAAACGACATCAGTCCCTATTGAACTGCTCGGCACGTGCTGGTGGCACATGCGCCTTTTGTTTGCTCTCTCTCCCTCCCCCCCTCAACTGCTATTAATACGTTTTCAACAGCATGGTGTCGTACTTTAGTACAGACATCACGTGTGTCGGAACTATGCAACAGACCCTTTGACATGTTCCCATACAGTAACACAGACCTCCAGCATTTCGCTCCCTTCAAATTGCGACCGCCGCGGCCGAACCCGCGACCTTCGGGCCAAAAGCTGAATACCTAACCACTACACCACTGTGGCGGACGAGCACTGCAGTATTATGAAACAGGGCAACGCATCTGACGCATCCACATAAGTTACGTGTCACCATTTATTCCCGAATCGCATATGGCGAAGATAATGCTGTGACGAAATTGAGAAGTTCGCAGGGATAAAAAATGGAATAATATGGCACGCTATAGGGTGTACTGGAGGTCATTGGGAGATACCTTTCTCCTGTAGTGGACTAAAACAGGCTGATAATGAATGTCATCTTAGATATATCTATCTGTTGTGCTTGCAATTCTGGGAAATGGCTACCGCGAATAGCGGCACTGCATGATGAAAGTAAGAATGGCCAACATAAACAAAAATAAGTTCAAGCAGCCTATATATAAATCTAAATTTATTCTTAAATATTCTATAGGTTGTTCAGGTTTACTTTTAGACATTCGACAGACCGTATAAACCTCTTTTTAAACAGTCTATATACCATCTAAATTTGTCCCTCGAAAGCAGATAGCCTGTACCCCGCAGCGGTGGTCTAGTGGCTAAAGTACTCGGCTGCTGACCCGCAGGTCGCGGGATCGAATCCCGGCTGCATTTGGGTGCACGTTAATAAACCCCAGGTGGTCGAAATTTTCGGAGCCCCCCACTACGGCGTCTCTCATAATCATATGGTGGTTTTGGGACGTTAAACCCCACATATCAGTCAAAAGCCGATAACCTGTCTAAATTATTTTTCCGTAAGTGTGTGCAGCTACAGTTTTTAACGCTTATTTGCTTGCGTACAAATGGCATAAGTTTATGCGTAAACGAGATCGGCGAACAGGAACGAACTACCGAGCGAACGATCACAGAAAAAAACATGGGCGGCGGCGGCAAGTAATTAAATAACGAAGAGCCGTCGGGCGCGAAAACGGATCTGCACGAGTCACCGACGCCCCCGCTGCATTACTATGCGCCGTCGCCCGCGTTTACACATACACACAACACGAGAAGGACGAAGAAAAACCACCGCCGCTATTGTGAACGAAAAACAAACGCACGAAAGTAGCGCGTCGAGAACTTGTTTTTCCTCTCGCTTGTCAGTCTCCGCATCACGGCCCGTTTCCCCTGCGCTGACGCTTCACGCGCGCGTATACACACGAACAAACACGCGATAACGGAGTCGTACTTAGATGCAACGCACGTACGTCGCAGCAGCAAGTTGACTTTAAAAAAACAATGAACAAAACACGCGCATGCCTTTACAGCGCCACCGACAGGAGAATGCTTGAAAGAAAAACAGTAACGGTGCCTTGTGTTGAATGAATTACGTGAAGCGATATCAACGCAAGCCATCTCGTGTGCGTGTGTGCATTCCGAGCGAAAAAAAAATGAAACAAGAAAGTAAAAAGTAGCAATGGTCACTGAGGGAGCGTGACTATAACTGACGCAACACAAAAGTAGCGATCAGTACTCCTCTCATTAAAAGGGTGCAGTATATGGAGTGTCAGTTACAGGGCGTGCAACGTACGTGGTCACTTATGCCAAGCACGGCAAGAAATACTGTGACGCATACTATCGTTAGCGAAATGATTTGAATATGTGCTAAGCAAATACGTGTTGTACGGAATAGGCGGCACATGCTTCTCAAACCAAATGAACACGAAAGTGAAGTTGCATTCATTTGTTAAAAAGCACCATGCATCATTAGCAGCGCCAAATTACAAAACTGAAGGTGACAAAAATATAGCGACTGAATGATAAACAATGCAACGCAATAACGCCACTAATAAGTCATTGTTAAGTGACAAACGTAAGCTAAAAATATTCAGCATTTGCAGCTCATATACTTCTTTGCAAACTCGAGAAGGCGTACGAAGGAGTGGAAGTGAACGTGGGGGTATTGGAGAAGCTAAGGGAGGAGGAATAATGCTGTTTCGGAGCAGCGTTGGCGCAGTAAAAGGAGGGTTTTGGAGCAGGTTCGGGGCACCAAAAGCTGTGTTTTAGATCAGTGCAAGTTAGTTTTGGAGCAGATAATATATAGGGCCAAACATCATCGTCAATCAAAATAATTTCTGGTGAAAAAGAAAACTTTCATTTTGTCTCCTAAATATTCAGTACTAATAAGCTTCCTTGACTTACCACTCACAAGTGTGTTCCCATCATTAAACATCATTACTAACAGAGGAATAACTCGGAGAAAACAAGAGACAAGCGATCTTTATCTCTTGTTTTCATGACCACTAGATAATCGCAGCGCACTCCGTTTGTCGGAAATTTGTTATCCCCACACTAATTAAACGCATCACTCTGCTCACCTGTGCTCTGTCTGGAGCGGAGTTGGGACGGGCTATTCACACGGCGAATCCGCGCGCACGGTACAGCGAGCCTCTAGGTCGCGACAGCGTGGGCAACAAAGGCGCCGCGCTGCACGCAACTAAGAGATATCGAGTCCACGCGACGGCTCCGTGTTTCCATAAAACTGTCAGTTGTCGCTTAGTATCATGACCGATTGATATGTGGGGTTTAACATCCCAAAACCACGACATGATTAAACCACTATATGACTATGAGAGACGCCGTAGCGGAAGGATCCTGAAATGCCGACCACATAAGGTTCTTTAACGTGCACCCAAATCTGAGCACACGGGCCTACAGCATTTTCGTCTGTCGCTTAGTATCAGATCACGGTAGAGAAGCGCACATATTTATCGCGGAAAGCTGATAGCCTCTGTTCTGTCGATATCTCAGTCGCTGCGTATCTCAGACTCTGTATTAGTTTCGAAATGGCGTCGCCACTGCACTCTATGAAACGATCGTGCGAGAAGGCCAGCCTGTATAGTATATTTCTCACACTTTAGAAAAACGGAAGAAACTCATTTCTCGTGGGTACTTCGGACAATATCCATTGTGGTACCACATATCATCAAGGTTTCGCTGTGTTACTAGATAATTCACAGTTACTCGTGTTGGTTCCACCGCTTCAGCGGAGAAACCACGGCGATAACAGCGATGAGACGAGCACTGCATATAGCAAGCCCAATTAATGGGGCCTGAACCGTAATTACAACCTGATCGAACACTACATATGAACGCGGTCGCATCCTTTGCGTAGCCAACGCTCATTGTCACTCGGCCGACGAGAATAATCTTCTAGAATGGACGGTTTACATTTTCAATCGAAATTGTCACGGAAATAGCCGTTTATGTGCAGCTGGCGCAGCAGATCAGATTGGCGCACGCAATAGGCGCCGCACTTCCACCCCTGCATATGCAGACATGATTGGTTGATTGATAAATTGATATGTTGGGTATAACGTCCCAATACCATCATATGATTACGAGACACGCCGTAGTGGAGAGCTCCGGAAATTTCGACCACCTGGGGTTCTTTAACGTGCACCAAAATCTGAGCACACGGGCCTACAGCATTTTCGCCTCCACCGAAAATGCAGCCGCCGCAGCCGGGATTCGATCCTGCGACCTGCGGGTCAGCAGCCGAGTACCTTAGCCACTAGACCAACGCGGTGGAGCCAGACATGATTGGCGCAACCAAGAACACGCAAGGGGGCGGGGTCACCTCCTTTTTTTCTTGGTTACGCCTGTGCCGTACTCTTCCGTACGGCATGTTTCTCAGTACGTTACCATGCACTATACTACGCTAGTTCCCATCTGTACACTGTACATGTACTGGCACTATTGGCACGGTGCACGTCCGGTGGTGCCTACATGTGGCTGAAGGGGTAGAAAAGTGAGCCCGAATGAAATAATATTTCACCAGTTTATTTCTTTCGGAGAAACAAGGAAGCAGACTTGTGCTCTGGGGTGTCTTGGGATACAGAAATCATTTCTTCCAAGGAACTATGTCCATTCGAAGCTTATGAGCCAAAGCAAGGCATTCGCTTGCATGAAACAGCTATTTCGATTATCTTGGGTCGACGTGCCCAGGTATCAAGTTCGGATCCAATCCACGGAGTCATTAACGTTTTAGCTCAGAGCAGAAGTCTTTTTACGTCACCATTACGGACGAACACTTTGTCGACATTCTTTCTAAGGCATTCCGATCGTTACCGCAAGACGCGTCATAAAGGCCGTGCGTTTTGAGTGGGACGCGATCACGATAGTTGAAAGTAACTAGTAGCTGCGCTTTTCATACCGCTAGCTTATGTATGCATATATAGTACGTTTTAGCTAGGATGTTCATTTGGGGCACGTGGAGCAGTCCTCACCAGTTTAAATACTTATGGTTGAATACTTCTTGTATAAATCCTTCTTGAAAACAAGCAAAAACAACAAGAAAAAATAACCTGTTAGCATGCCCTCAGGGATGTGAAAATGTTTGTACTTTATGCGAAACATTAGTACACTCATCATCTCCCAACGCAAAGTCTTAATTAAAAAAGGAAAACATAAAGCAAAACCAATGTTTGACCTGTGAATTTCCAACGCCACACAAATCTAGTGAGACGCAGAGTTTTTCCCTGGAAAGGCACTGTGAAAAAACAAAGCTAGAGCGGAAAGTGAATCTGTTTAAACAATGGATCTCGCGACCGCTAGTCGGCGGGCTAATACGAAAGGAACACAGAAGCTGTACACGCCACAGAAGGGCCGCCTGTTGTCGGCAACCACGACGGCATGCACTTGTGTGCACGCAAATAAATGTTTCCCAGCAAGGCGTATAGTACGTGCGAGGCCTTAACAAATTTTGAGAGCATTGAATATCCCAAGGGTGGCAGTTAATCACAGTTCGTAATACGCACTGTAAAATTTTGCGTTATGCAAGCGAGTTCATTGTTATTGGCTTAAGAATTGAAGCAGATTTACTCACTTAACGTCGCGAAGACTGGTTAATCAGCGGAGCTGGTGGCATTTAACTGCTACTTCACAGCTTTACCTTGATCTTCAGCGGTTTTGCCACCTTATGCAGACGCTAAGAGCCATTCCACGCGCTTCCCGCACAGCCACAACACACCTGCCGGGACCCCTACCGCACGCAAGCGGAGGACAAATAAGCCAATTGGCGACGCTCTTTCACCCTCCCCAACGTCGCCAATTGGCTTATTTGTCCCCCGCTTGCGTGCGGTAGGGGTCCCGGCACGTGCGTTGCGGCTGTGCGGGAAGCGCGTGGAACGGCTTTAAGTCCGTGCAGCTGCTTGAACTTTCGATTTCATACCGCCTAGAGGACGGGAGTAATTTCACAATTTCTGTGACGCATACATGCTTGTTATAAAAAAACCCAGTGCGTTGGCGGGCTAGTTGGTGTAAATCCGTAGTGTTCAGCGCAAGGCGACACCACAAGAAAGAAAGGAAAGAAGGCCGGACACAGCGCTTTGTCCTGCCTTCTTAAGGTGTCGTTTTGCGCTAAGAAAGCCCTTTGTTATAGACAGATTCTTCATTTTTAGTGGGCCGGAGGTGAGTAACAGGGCGCTTGCCCGATATTGGTGGCACGTGTACCCACTAGGATCTGCGCTACGCACCGCAAATATTAACTTCGGCCTTAAAGGTCTCAGCCGCTAAACAAACTGATAATTGCAAGGGCCTCTCTCACCGTTGCTAAGACTACCCGAAGGCAAAAGCCTCAGTGCCAAAGCGTTAAGGACTGAGACGTCCCACCAGAAACCGACGAAGCACTTGGCTCGCGGTGCCTTATTTCGTGCTTCTGCAGCCTTCTATGGCGTTGCATATATAGATATGCGTGCGCAAAAAGGGGGTCGGGAAGGAGGCGCCTAAGCGAAATGCCTGCCTCATACATCGACTAAAGAGAGGGGGGGATGCGGCGACGAACCTTTGACCTTCGCACGAGATATACAAGGCTTAAATAGAACTATCCAATGCATTAATATCAAGCGAATAGAACTTGCTACAAATGCTGATATCCAATATAAACTGGCCTTTAGACAACATCAAGAAACATGAGACCAAATTAGCCATAATTTAGCCAAAGCCAGTCAGCATAACAGTGTTAACGAGTGGTCGTACAGCCGATAAAGCCAGTTCATTTGTGCGGTTTTCAAAAAATTCACATTGCTACGATTTGACAAAGATGCTACAAGTGAGACTGCTGGCCTACATCGCCTCCAGGTTAAATATCCGACAGCGTGTCCCGTTACAAAACGCGAGCAATACAAAAAAAGAAACAACGAAGAAATAAAAAAAAAACTGCACGATTACTGAGACACCCAAGAGAGCAGAACAATAGTGTAACATGAGCCGCGCGCGGCTTCAAATGAAACTGTGCCTGTATTTTACGGCGAAAGCGTAACACGCCTCACCAAGCGGAAAATTCGACCGTCGGCGGCAACAGCTCACGGCGTCGGCGATGAGTGATGCAAAATATTACCACATGGTGGCGTGACAGATATAAATATTAGTGACGTCATCATAGAGTCACAAAGTCTGCCATGGCATCGTGTGGCGTTGAAAACCGAAGAGCGCGCGACCTCAAGAGAAAAAAAATGAGGACGGCGCCTATAGACGGTTTCAAGATTGCAAGCGTTGTGCCCCCAAAAAACTTCCGGTCAGCTCATTTGCCAGCTCGTAACGTCAAAACTGAAATTACGTTTTCTCGTTTTTTCAAAGGTAAGGAAAGTTTCTCATAAGTTTTTCAGATAAAAAGAACGCGCGTAAGGTTCAAGGGAATGTCTTTTTATTTTTATGTAGCTCGAAAAAAAATTTATTTGCGTATATTTTGCCAAATGACGGAAGGAAAGCGGAAAAAATTTGCGGGCTATTTTCTAACGCTCTTCTTGACCACCTACGCTATTCAGGCACCCATATAGACGAAACCGGAAGTCTTCAAGGGTCGGTGCTTGTAAACAATGACAGAGTCTATAGCAGTGGTACGTGAAGCCGTGGTTCGATTTTCCTGCTCTCTTATTACAAGCACATTAAAGCCAAATGTTAAGTCGATGTTAATAGCTGAAATAGCGGTCCAGAAACCTCGTAGTGCTACTTTTAATTTTTTTTGTGTGCCAAAGAAGTGCTTATTTTGAAAGAAAATTACGTGTTAGTGGTCCGCATCACGTTAGCACATTTAAAATTACCCGCCTCAAGTGGAACCTTTCACGTCACTGTTGCCATACACAACGTTGCCCGGCTTTAGTGCGCGGCCGCCGACAATAGTAGCAGCAGAACGAAAGTAGCGGGAGCCATAGCAGCAACAACGGTCACTGAACAATTTCCTGCCATGGCCTCCGAGAGGACAGGCGTGCTTTGTTCAACTAGGCCCCGCTAGATGACACGACCTGTCCAGTTTGACTAGAGTTACTGTACATGCTACTACCCAAAGGTAGCATATACAGTAATTCTAAGTTTAACCAGGCGAAAGTTGTACTTTTGAACCACTCGCGCCATTCCCTATAATAACGCTTGGCGGTTCTCTTTTCTGTGAATCAAACAGGAATAAACAAGCAGCATTTTATGACGTTTCTTGATGCACGGAATGATCTTTATTTAGTGCAGCTAGTTCGATTACTAGTGATTAATTGTAGGTAGTAAGTCTTGCGAAAGCGGGATCATTTTGCGAATGCCGTACTCGTGGCGCATGTGTTCTTGTGCATTTACATTAATTTCTGAGTAAGTAGGGCGCTGCTGTTGATGATATTGTCGTTTTAGACGCTGTCGTACATTGAGCTTTCACTCTGACATAAATGGTTATTTGACTTTAGTGTTCCTTTAAAGATCAACTGAGAATAGAAAACAATATGGTTTTTGCCTTGGAGCCGTCTTACGTGAGCGTACAAGGGCCGCGTGACTTTTATACCAGGCTTCAAAAGAAACGAATATACTTAGCAAGTCAAATATTGAGATAATTTAATTCAACAGACAAGCTTTCAACAGACCACCAGCGTGTAGTGAACAAGAGGAGAAGACACATAGCACGGAGCCTAGATAGAAGGATGCACCGAATACTGCATGCAAGGCTATCGTAACAAACAAAGGTCAAAATTTGTTGCCGTACAGCGGCAGCATGGCAGCCATAAAGCGATATATTCTCCATCACCAAGACCACCCGGAGGCCTGTGTTATGAGAAAGCCTGAGCTCGGAGCTACAGGGGAGCCTGAATTGCGGGCTATTCGAGCACACTGAAAATGCAGAAACTCGGTAAAAAAAAAAGAAAAAAGAAGAAAAGATACCGGCCAAGGCAGCGCGCCTCACACAGTCGTCAAAGCTCATAACGTCTGCAAAACAGCCCCCCGCTTATCTATATGGCGTTTTTTTTTTCTTGTTTAGGTGGGAAGGGAAGGAGAGTGTTTTCGAAGAGTCCAGTGATCACGAAGAACCAGAAAATATTCTGGCATCTACCGTGAGCGGCTGGTACACAGGGAACAGCGGACGGCAACCAACAACACAACGTAAGATAATAGATCGTTAAAAGCTCACGCGAACAGTGCCATAACGCAGAAGGCGCGGATAGCGCTGTCGATAGCGCAAGAACGGCTACCGCCTGGCAAGCTGGCTGTTATCTCTTCAAGCGTGCCGCCCCACGTGGCTAAGCAACGCCCCCCGCGTGGGGGCTTCGGGGTCGGTGATGGACGCCACGCGCAGCGAACGTGCTGCATTAGTGAAAGGAGCCGTCTATTTTAGGGAGAGGAGAAAGTGAAAAAAAAAAAGGATATACTGCTTTCTAGGCGCGTCTTCCTTTTTTTCTCCCTTGGTGAGTCTGCAGCGAGACAAGAAAGGACCAAAGCGCAGCGTAAAACAGATACACCCGGGGCCCGCATTTTAATAACATTATCAGGCATAGAAGCATTAGGCGGCTATCCTGCAGGCTTCAGCTGAAGTAAGCACATCCGCACCGCTGAACCAGCGGAGGAGACTTCAGACGCCTATTAATAACGCGAAAATCTCCTGGAATATTATGTACTAGGCATGTCCCCCCCCCCCCCCCCAAAAAAAAAATATCGTACAAACGGTAAAGACAAAAAGTTAACAAATCGAGACCGCGGTCGCGGGGAGATTAGTGAAAATAAAAGATATTCACCCCATAAGCGCGAAAATAAAAGGAGCAAGAAGGAACGCTAATTCTAATTTGGAAACGTGTTATCTTCGCCGCGCGATATTCGGTGACGAAAGGGGTGGGCCGCAACCAAATAAGCGGGCAAATCGGGCTCTCTTGCTCGTCTGTATTAAAAAAACAGGCTCCCCGAGTCCCCTGATTAGAATCAGGTTGGTAGTAATTTAGTTATCCCATTAAAAGTCTCTCCTTTTTTTTTGTGTGTTCCTATTTAAGCTGGCTGTTGTGATTATGCAGACAGGATACGCTGAGTCATGTTTTTGCACGGAGAAGCCTGGCACAGCAGCAATATTACTCTGCGAAAAACGAGTGATAGCGTTACAAGACCACCATACGACGTGTTCCAATAACTTCAACGCAAAAAAAAAAAAAGAAAATGTCGCAGGTACATTGCTCTGGAGTGAGCGAAGAAATGTTTACCATACACTCCGGGAAACACGTCCTGCACTGCGTTATACGTAGCGTGAAACAGTTAAGGTAACAGCGGCTTTCACCACGTTTCGAAGGCCGTCATAAAGTGAACGGAAGACCCCAAAGCTTCATGGAAACTTCGATGGTCAGTGAGCGACAGAAGTGGCAACAGCGCCAAAGCGTGCGCGACCACACCGATTATAAAAAAAGAATGCCGCAATACACCCGAACACCACGAGCTCAGTGCGTGCTATACCATTATTAGAATGCATATAGCGCCATCTGTTGCAAGCGCAACGAAGCAACACCCAGAACTGCCACGCGAGCAGACGCTCCGCAAATCAAACGCGAAACTGCACAACCCGAGTGCAGCTGTAAGCATGTTTGGCACCTTTTCTCTTCTGAAACTTTGTGCTATTTTCGTGCGCAATATCCAGAACACCTACCTCGTCAGTCCGGAATGTCTAGCACACGTACATTGCAGACTGCGGAAGCAATTCCATCTGGTACGTACAATTGCGATGAAAAGAAACGCGAAGAGCGGAAAGCATTGCTTTCGAATCAGTCGAACTGCCGCATGCCTTGGCTGTGGCAAGGCGATATTTGTGCTGTAAGGCGGTGTGAACGATGCGCTAGAATCCCGCTCCGGCTTGCACTCATGCGTCTCATGTGTTCATCTTTTGCCAGTCATGCCTGACACTTGGAACACAAACACGGTGCGAAACTGCCAGCCAGAGCAGGATTTTATAGTGCTACGGTTACGACAGATTCACCTAGCCACAGTCAAGGCACGTCGAAGTTCGACTTCGTTCGACGGAGTGGAAAGCCACGCTTTCCGCCATTCTCGTTTCTTTGCTGCCCCGCCGCGGTGGTCTAGTGGCTAAGGCACTCGGCTGCTGACCCGCAGGTCGCGGGTTCAAATCCCGGCTGCGGCGGCTGCATTTCCGATGGAGGCGGAAATGTTGTAGGCCCATGTGCTCAGATTTGGGTGCACGTTAAAGAACTCCAGGTGGTCGAAATTTCCGGAGCCCTCCACTACGGCGTCTCTCATAATCATATAGTGGTTTTGGGACGTTAAACCCCACATATCTATCAATCAATCGTTTCTTTGCTTCGCGATAGCACGCCGTTACAATTGTAATAAACGTGCTCAGCGCGTGCATGCACGTGTGAGTGCGTATCCTATCATTGGCATCCGGCCTGCGAAAGTGTACTACAATGATTTGGTTCTGCATACTATTCACAAATCAAATCACTACTGTAAAGTGGAACAGCTAGCGTCGCGCTTGAATAAACGCAGTAAGGGTACTTACTTGTTCACCTCGACAGCCCACAAGGCAGTGAAAGCCCTGCTGTGTTTCCTGAGAAAAACAGGCTTGTGTGAACGCCTCTGACATGCGGTAGAGTTCTACACGGTGCAGTGAAATTACTGTCAGTCTCTCCACCACCTTTTTTTTCTTTTCCCTATTTTCCCTCTTTCTCGTCTTTCTTGTCCCCTTTCCTAATTCCCCAGTGTAGGGTAGCCAACCGGATGTCTTTCTGGTTAACCTCCATGCTTTCTCCCTTTTGTTGCTTCCCTAGACTGGGCCCGTATTTTTTTTCCTGTTGGGAAGTAAAAACAGCGTATGAACCACCAACTAGCCCAACTTTCGCTATTATTGCAATTATTTCCTGTTGATTGCAATCATCCACTGGCGGCGGAGCTCGGCGTTTTTCGTTGCGCATGGAAATCTGCGCAATATGAAAACACCACACCTGCACGATTCCCGCGTCGTGTTGTGATGTTCACAGACAGTGCTGCGTAATATCTTGCTCTTGCACTGATCGTTTTCCAATTCAAACACGGCGCAGTAATGTCCAGACAACTTCTTGTAAGCGGTAACGGCATGAATAGACGCTTTCTCGTATCAGAGACGCCACTTGCCGGGTGCATGCCTTGGCAGTTCAAAACAAGATGTCATTCTGGGTGCAAGAGTGTGCACCGGCTGCTTGGGTGCGAGACAGGCATGCTCTCAATATGCTTCACGTGTACCGCAACTAGGGTGGCACTACCCGAACACTGCGTGTGAACTGCGCATGCGCGCGCCCGGAAAACATGGCCGCTTCGCCGTGAGTGTTTGGCGCCATGTTGGCACCACTGGCAGAAACAAACAAAAAACTAGCGACGATAACACTCCCTCGTTTGAATGCGCGTACATAACCTATAAAGCGGATGGTGGGTTGGCGGTCACCGTAGCTCAGTTTGTAGAGCGTCGGACGTGTTATTCGAAGTTCGGTCCCTGCAAATCGGCAAGTTATCTTTTCGCCCTCTCTTCTTTTTTTCGCATTTGCGTTACAGTTACTACTAACAGCACCGGGCTATTCACTTGACGTCGTCCGCAAGGTGCGCTAGCGCCTTTCCAGGATGCCGCCATCTTGGCGGTTCGATGCGCTTACGGCATACTTACGGTAGCATCTTTTCTTCTTGGTGCACCAGTAGACTGATATGTACTTAAGCGCATACACACGTGGATTAGATAAACCTACGTGGATTAGATAAACCTCGCGCTACCTTGGGATGATTGATTGATATGTGGGGTTTAACGTCCCAAAACCACCATATGATTATGAGAGACGCCGTAGTGGAGGGCTCCGGAAATTTTGACCACCTGGGGTTCTTTAACGTGCACCCAAATCTGAGCACACGGGCCTACAACATTTCCGCCTCCATCGGAAATGCAGCCGCCACAGCCGGGATTTGATCCCGCGACCTGCGGGTCAGCAGCCGAGTACCTTAGCCACTAGACCACCGCGGCGGGGCGCGCTACCTTGGGAAAGCGCGTATGTGCGGCGGCGAAGACCCCACTCGGACTTCCAAGACGCTGAACTGCAACACGATGTTGAACTGCTGCCGCGGACCGACTTCACCGACACAAAGAGGAGTACCTTGTTCACGCGAAAATTTTTTGTGCCACGTGAGCAACTAAAAGCTTACAAATTCATGGAGGGTCACAACTATACCTAACGAGCGGATGGGTGCTAGTAGCCGGGCGTGAATGTTCTCCCAAACAGCAAGATCGTGGTAGCCGGAAGGGTGAACAGACTTCCCTCGTCCTTAAGTAAAGTGTGGGATTGGGCTAGTTGGTAATCCATATAAAACTTCTAGGCGCGTAAAACTTCAGACAACTAACATCCACTTGTCCACTTGTAATCGTGTTTCAAGTGGACGAGGGTCCACTTGACCCTCGTCCACTTGTAATCGTGTTTATGGCGCCGTACGAGCGCGGTGTCGATATTGTAAACACGGTGACGGGATGTCATGGCAGGAAAGGGATTACAGCAATCGCTGCGTACCATGCTCATGTGTAGCGATCACAGCTGTTTAGTGCAGGCGAAATTGTTCTGCCACGCAGCACTATCGTTGTTGGAAAGGTAAGCAGCCGACTTTCCGTTTATTTTTTTCAATCACGTTTCTTCTATCGTGCTAGCGCCGGTGAATTGAACACGGCAAAGCGATGTCGGGGCAGGAAGGGATGACAGGGCACGCCGCCTCGGCGGTTAATGCAGCGAAACCACTCCGTCCTCTGCCGTGCGATCTTCTGGCATTAACCTTTCAGCCCCTTTGGCATAAAAAAAAAGAAACATACAAAGGCCACATTTGGCCCACAGGCTTCTTTCCCGAGTGGTTGTTGCAGCCAAACACGGCACAGTTCACCACTGTCGCGTCTGGCTGACGTGCAACCACGGCAAGTACCGCCTTCCCGCCCACGCAAATAAGCTCGTTCAAAGATTTTTCACGCAATGAATACGTGCAGCGCACAAGACGCAGCTGTGTGAGAGCTAAGACGGACGGCTTGCACAGCAGAGACCTTCGACACTTCTATCACGACGCGCGGACGGTGAAGGCAAAGAGCGCGCACAGAAGGTACCCTAGTACTGCGCTCACGAACTCGCGAGTGGCCGGACCGCCAAGATGGCGTCGCTGCCCGGCGATGCTATCATTGCCTCGCCGATCAAGGTTCAATGCATACCCCTTATATTTTCCTTGGAATGATTTTATGTCTCTCTTCTTACCCCTCAATCCCTTTCCCCCAATGTAGGATAGGAAACCAGACGTTCGTCTTGTTGACCCTCCTGCCTTCCCTTCCTCTACCTCTTCCTCAACCACTGTCTGTTAGTTCTGTTAAAGGGGAAATGACACAAAAGCTCTGAACTCGCGTTTTTTTTTAGGGGCGAAGCTCCTTATAGCGGCACCCGTTCGTCCCGCGTCCCGTCGTAGTATGTAACCAGTCTTACGCTTTGACCTGCAAACATTTTGACCTCCAAGGTGGTGCCGGTGAGAGATTCCTTCTGTGCGTTGTTGAACAACAAAAAATAGTGCTCAATGTACATGCCTAGCTGATAATGGGGTATGAGAGACAGGAGCATTCGGCTTTTAGTTAACGTGCACGCTGCGATCCCCATTAGCAGCCATTGCATGTACATTGAGCACTATCTGAAGGGAAAGGGTTGCTACGTTATACCCGCTGGGTGTAACCACTTTAGTTTTAGAAAGGTTTAGCGAGCGTTGAGCCGCAGTGCCATGAATACAATGAACTAGTATATACCATGAATGAACTCGAGGTAGCTAAAGGTGGGAAGTAGGTACGAAGTGCAAGCCGTAAGAAAGTAAAAGCCGAATTCTCCTGTCTCTCATTTCCCACGCAGCCATTGGCATGTACATTGAGCTCTATCTGCCAGGAAAAGGTTGCTAGGTTATACTCGCTGGGCGTAACCTCCTTGGTTTTAAAAATGTTTAGCGAGCGTTCGGCCGCAGTGCCATGAATACAGTGAACTAGTATATACCATGAACTCGAGGTGGTTAAAGGTGGGTATAGTAGACACGAAGCACAAGTCGTAAGGAAGTGTGCGTGTGCCACCTCTCGTTTAGTCCTTGGAATGTCCGCTGGATGGCGGTGTTTCTATATGGGGAATATATGATGGAAAGATGTGAGATGGTGGTACTTGGAGTGTAGAATAGATGGACGAACGGACACACAGACAGATGCATGAATGGACGCATGAACGGACGCAGGGGCGGATGCATGGACGAACGCAGGAACGGACGCACGGACGGGCGGATGGACGGTCGCACAGACGGAAGGAAGCAAGAACGAATGGACGGACGAATGCTTCGCCCCCACTCTCCATCATTCACTCTGTGGATATGCTGCCAATTTTTTTTATTCTGCTGCAATGTGTTGCTGGGTTAGTCCTAACACGGCACATCGTTTGCTGCAGCGCACGACAAGCAAATTATTACAGGCCCCTAATATCGACCATTTTCATTTTGAGGTAGCTGCAAAAAACGACAAGCCGCGACCCGCCGGTTGGAACTATCGTTACCTATAGCGTGTGCTATCCTCGACTACGTCAGCACACAGAACTGTGGCACACTTCCGCACGGTACGCATGACGAATTCCTTTCGAATAGGAAACGGCACTGCAGTGTCGAGAAACACAAAACATCCAACGCGTGCGCCGCGGCAACGCACTCGCTCGCAACCAGCCGCCGAGAATTGACTGCTGGAACAAACGCGGCAAAAGAAAATGGCAGCTGTGACGTCATCAGAACTTGTTTTATTGACAGCAGCGAAGTCATGCGGAGGAAGTAAGATGGTACGCAAGGGGTCTCTTTAGATTGTGTTAATACCTTGAAAATTCAAACTTCGAAAATGCTATAAAATACCTTCGAAGTTATATTCGCTGTTGACATTTTGCAGATGATGTACGCATGTTTGCGGGAATCGATTTCACAGGCTATCTCGGCCGCCAAGTTTCGCTTCAGTAGCCCCCTATAAATATTGTATCTCGCAAGGACAAGCCAGTGAAACGTCCTGCACGGAAGGGCATACGCGTGCTATAAGGCAATCCTTCACGCGCCCCCCGCCAACAAAACTTACGAAAAGATAAAATTAGGGAGGCTTGCTGCATTTCATCGTGACAAATTTTCAATTTGGGCTCTCGATGCCGCTAGGAGCGCAACTGAGCAAGACCATGTGCGAGAAAACAAGTCGGGCCGGCAGACGGAGAAATTAAGCTTCAATTACCCCGCCCCGCAAGAATTTCAGTAAATGCTCCATGAATCTTGTCTCAGACAGCGCTAATATAGCTGCACTTCCGCTCGCCGGCTGACGCTTAAGCTTCAAGAAAACAATAATAGATAATTGATGTTGTATAAAGAAAGAAGCAATGGCGGGAACGGCCATAAAGCTTTAACGGTTCGCTTCGCAAAACCTCCTTGGCTACTCGTTCCCGCTTCGACCTGAACGCTCAGTGAGAGCGGTACAAGAGAGAGTTTAGTATTCAGAAGATTGCGCAGCCGAGCATGCAGCCCATTTCTAAGGTAACTTCTGCGCCAGAACCATGCCCGTGCAGTGCAGCAAAGGCTACGAGCAGCAGGTTCCCGTTCCAACAACCGCGCGTTAATGCGAACTGGGAACCAAGAGGTCCCATAGGGGCAGTGCTACAAGTTTTGTAAGATGCACAGCATACTACGATGGCTATATATATTTTCCCAATTGTCCGCCGCGGCGGTGAAGCGGGTATACGATGCGTGCTCTGCTGCTGGCCCGAAGGTAGCAGGTTCGATCCCGGCCACACCTATAACACTTTGATGGAGGCAAAATGATAGATGCCCATGTACTGGGCGATGTTAGTGAATTAAAAAAAAAACAGCAAATGGTCGAAGTTTCGGAGCCCTCTACTACGGTGTCCTTAATAATCAAATCGTGCACGTGGCACGTAAAACTACAGGTAATATTGTTATCATCATCATTACATCTGATCGATTACGGTAAGCAAACTGCCTGAATACTCATCCGCAAGCGTATTAAAATGAACGCAGCGGAGTACAGTATACGACTGTTGTTTCTGGGCTTCCAATGTGCTAAACGCGCGCCCATTTTGGCCGAGGACAGGAAGTCCAAGGGCTCGGTCACCAGCGGAGGCTCGTAAGACATCGCGGCCATGTTGCTCGGAGTTGTTCCTTAGCACACTCGGGTACTGAAGCGACCGGTCGAAAATGTTTGTTCTGGTCGAAAATCGACTTTTCTTACTTGCTGCCCCAACTTTAGCGCGACAGCGAAACCGGGGAGCGAGTGCGTGATCCAGATAGTTCGCTTTTCGAGCAAAAGCGACCGTTGTCGACCGGTCATAGAGTGTGCCAATATTTTTCAGACAAGCCTGGTCGCACGATCTCCGAAAGTAGACGGTGTGAATAAGTCGCAAGTCACTGACGTGCACATGGTCAGTATAAGACAAGAATAAACTGCCCAGAAGGTGCGTTTATTTATTTATTTATTTATTTATTTATTTATTTATTTATTTATTTATTTATTTATTTATAAATAGCACCTGCACCAAATGTAAAAAGCGTGTTCTTCGGAGGAGTTTCAGCAAGAAACTCGCCAGGGCAAGCAAGACAGCTGCAGCCCAGAAAACAGGAGGCCGAGAGCACGACACAAGAACGTCGTCGTCTTTTCTCTGACTGGCACATATTGTACCGGTACAATTTTTTTTTTATTTCAGTACCTGAACTGCTCCAATGAAGGGGTTTCACACGAGGCGCGTATTCAATAATGTGTTAAATGTGTAGATGCTCCAGTCCAATCTAGTACTATCTTGACAAAAAATGATTGATTGATTGATTTGTGGGGTTTAACGTCCCAAAACCACCATATGATTATGAGAGACGCCGTAGTGGAGGGCTCTCCGGAAATTTTGACCACCTGGGGTTCTTTAACGTGCACCCAAATCTGAGCACACGGGCCTACAACATTTCCGCCTCCATCGGAAATGCAGCCGCCGCAGCCGGGATTTGAACCCGCGACCTGCGGGTCAGCAGCCGAGTACCTTAGCCACTAGACCACCGCGGCGGGGCGACAAAAAAAAAAAAAAATGGAATGCGCCAGTACTTGGCGGGTACGCAGCTGTCACGTGGGTGATGCTGTCTGAACGACGATTAGTTGGCTTGACGCTGGGTGTATACGAGGCGATGCCTGATAGTATTTGAAGAACAGGCACAGCCGAACTATACGGCGACGTAATTAAGATTAGCAGGAGATATACGCGTAAGATCGGTTACGCTTGGTCCGTACAAATAATCTCAAAACATGAACCTTCATTCCTGGTTTTGCACGATTTCAAGTGTTTTAGCGGTGTTACATTGGTGAGGGTCCCAAAAAGCGCATTCGTATTCAGCTATGGCTCCGATCAGTGCCCGATATGCGAGTAGTTTCACAGGAGTACGAGCTCCAGATAAATTTCGACCAGATGAGGTTCTATAAAGTGCAATGTAATTCACACGAGTGACCCGCCACGGTGGTCTAGTGGCTAAGGCACTCGGCTGCTGACCCGCAAGGTCGCGGGATCGAATCCCTGCCGCCGCATTTTAGATGGTGGCGAAAATGCTTGAGGGCCGTGTGCTTAGATTTAGCCGCACGTGGCCGATATTTCCGGCGCCCTCTACTACGGCGTCTCTCATAACCATACGGTGGTTTTAGGACGTTAAACCACCAACAATAATTATTCCACACGAGAGTTTTTTGCATTTATTTATTTATTTTTATTTACAAATACTGCTGTCCCATGCCTGGGACATTGCAGGAGCGGGTACAGAAAAATCAACGAAAGCACAGAAACAAACAATAGTGCGCACAAATTTATGTGACTAACACATAAAATTTTCCCCGAACTCTACAGTGTTCATTCTACGCAATGCACCATCAAGCTTGTTCCAAACTTCCACCACACGCGGAAAAAAAGAGAATTTGAAACAATCCAAACGAGACCTGAAGGGTACAAGGTTCAAAGCGTCTGTACTACGTGTTGTACGCGCTGGTATATCAGCGAAAGATAAGGGCGCGTGAACGCGGGTCATTTTGTGTACAATCTTGTGCAACAAGATAATACTCTCACGTGTACGGCGGTGTTCCAGTGAATGAAGTGACAACAAATGAGCATGTGAAGACGGGGAGAAGTCCCGATCATAATGGTTAAAAACGAACCGTATAGCCTTATTCTGCACAGATTTTAACCTGTTTTTATCTTGCTCAAGATGAGGCGACCAAACCACAGAGGCGTACTCGAGCATCGGTCTCACTAGTGTCTTGTAGGCAGTTAACTTACAATATTTTGTCGAGTTTTTCAATCTTCGCTTTAAGTAACCAAGTTCGTTCCCACCATAATGCGGCCGCAGTCGCGAGAAATGAAACCCCCACAATTATGCTTAGGCATCACACACTGTCAATTCCTGTGAAAGGGAACAAGCGAGCGCTTCGCCTGCACGCGGTAGAGCGAGAGCAACCACAGCCTCCATTCGCGTCATTTTGTGCCCAGCAAAACAACCAGTCGTTTTTGGTATGGAACCGGCGGCAAGATTGCAACCCCCTCCCCCTTTAAGGCGATACATCATAACTCACCATACGGCAGGCCAGTCGCCTAAAGTGCTGCGTATTTGGAACAAGAAGAAACGACACATACCGCTCAGTTAGATAAGGAACTGAATTCTACTGCTGAGCCAGCACTGCCTGAAGACACACCTTAGTCTTCTATACACTGCACGAGCAGACAAGCAGTTTATGGAGCACCGCTCCAATTGGGTGCTACCGCACGTACGGCTTCTCCCCGCTACAGCAGGTGCGCAGACAATTCGCGACATAGGCGTTAGGAAGCCACTTATTCGATTTCGAACCACGCAATTAGGCAGACTTGGAAGTCGTTTTTCGTATTTTTCTTACTTCACTTCCCTCTCGCAGTTTCATCTTTCTCTCTGTTCACTTGAGCAACTCTGGAATTTACGAAAGCACGGTGTGATTTCATTAAAAATAAGGAATAATAATAATAAGCTGATGCAGTACAAAGTTCAAAGAAAAAAAAAGAGAAGCTCAAGGCGTGAAGTGCTTTACAAAACGAATAATATAAAGGGCGTACAAAATATCTCGCAGAAAGACTAAAAAAAAAAGGAACGTCGTTACACGAAGTATACACTTAATGCGTATTGTTCCTGCAGTATAATGTAGTACCCGCTAATATTTAATGCGGTTTAGTTAACTGGTTTCTAACTCGACTGTGCTTCTAACTCGACAAGTATTCCCAAACTTGACAAGTACTACCCCAATCATTCAAGTGTCAATGAGGCATATATGTAGGCATGCCGAAACGACCTCTAACTGCGCTATTCTTATCAACGTACCAATTACGTGCTTATTTTTTCTGGCTGATAAAGCAAGCAAGTGATCCTGTTCGAACGCGCTGCGATCTATAGTCACGTGTAATTTTTCACATGAGTGCATATATATGGGGTTTAACGTCCCAAACCACAATATGATAATCAGAGACATTGCATTGGAGGGCTCCGAAAGTTTAGTCAACCTGATGTTCTTTAACGCGCACCTAAATCGGAGTACAACGGCCTCAAGTAGTTTCGCCTGCATCCAAAATACGGCCGCCATGGCCGGGATTCGATCTGGCGACCTGCGAGTCAGCAGGCGAACAATATAACAACTAGAGCCCCGTGGCGGGTGTTATCATGTTTTAGGACGTAAAAACCCAACAATTATTAAACTATTGTAACCAAAATGCGGTGTCATAGACCGTGTTCAGCCCAATCACTCAGGTCGGGAGGCGAAGGAATTCCTCCACGGACAGCCAGCTGATGGCAAAAGAACGAAGGGAACGCGAGGAACTGCAATCACAACACCAACAGACGAAATTGCGAGTGGTATACACCTCTTCCACGCGTGAAATCCGCGAATTCAACGTGAAAGTTAAGAGCAAGAAGTCGCAAAGAAGCAACGCGCGACGCGGAGTAGCGCTGGGAGGCGAAATGGGGGCCCAGCTTGGATCCACGTGGAAAATGTGGCGAGATACCGGACGTAGGCAAATGGGCGAGGCCGAGTGGCAGCCAGGAGGCTTTAACGAGCGCTCCCGGGGCTCGACATCGGGACTGTCAGCGCGCGGCCTTCTCTGCCTCCTAATGAGCCTCTTTTGTCTTCACCGCCGCTTTCTATTTCTCTTATTCCTCAGCCGCATGCTACCTTTGTGCCATGAAAGATGGGAGGCGTACAGCTCCGCGGCTCATTAAAACAGTACAGCACAGTGTTGCGTGCAACGGGGCGGCAGCTGCGACGCGCATAACGAGCCTGTGTCAGGGACACCCATTATATTTGCGGCATCGGTAAAATCGAGAGTAGTTTTTTACTCCTCGGAGCGTGGCTCATACCCAGTGTCAGGAATTGGCTGAGTGGTAGGTGAATTTCGCCAGTATTTTCTCTAGTGCATCACTCGTAAAAGCCGCTGTTAACTAATACATTGAAGTACCGATTACTATAGTAGTATTTGAACAGATTCCGTACTTGCCAGGCAAGTGTAAGTATATGCAGTGCACGAATCGAAACAAGACAATTTAGGGCTAAGTAACGCACATACCGAAAGTATACTTTCGGTTCTAACGTCTTCCGTTCCACTTATATTAGAGTTATTTTGGCTCGAGTTGACCAAAGCCAACATTATCTTTAAAGACCAAATGCGTCGAGACATGACGTAGTTATCTCGATAAACTGTTCATTCTAGTGGTTCTACTAAAAAAAATATCACAGCATATCCACGGAGTGAATGATGATGAGTGGGGCGAAGCGTGCTTCAGCCCGTCCGTGCTTCCGTCCGTCCGTGCAACCATCCATGCGTCCGTCCGTTCGTCTTTCCACGCGTCCATTCGTGAATCCGTCCATCCATTAATATGTCTGTCTGTTCGTGCGTCCATCTGACCATACAACCGCGCGTCGATTCATCCGTCCGTTTGCTAGTCTGTCTGTCCATCCTTCCGTCCGTACGCCCGTACGTCCATCTAGTGAACACTACAAGTACCGCCATCTCCCATCTCAAATCCCTTGTGGCACATACCCGCTCTAGAGTGGGTATGTGCCACCGGTGGCTACGTACCACATTTATACATACATACATACATACATACATACATACATACATACATACATACATACATACATACATACATACATACATACATACATACATACATACATACATACATACATACATACAAGAGATGGACAGACCCACGCCTTAAGCAGCTTCGCTCCTGAAAATTCACATCATGTTTGAATCTCTGAACACTATACGCGATGCTGGTTGCCACGGTGCATTTATGCTTTACCTTTGTTTATGTTTATTTTTCCCGGCTATCATTACCCTAGACCTTCAAGCACCCTTGTGACCACTGTGACCCTAGACGCTTGTTTTACAGTTGCTGACGCAATATGGGAGATAAGAATCATTGTTTTCAAATATCTTATGCCTTGGCCAAAAGTAAGTAGACACTCCAATGCATTATGTGACCTATAGCACACCAGTGCCATTAAACATTGTCAACCAATGCAGCACGTACGTCATCGTACCATTACACAGCTTTAGATTAAAAACGCAAGCATTCACGCATACTCAAAAGCCGAACACGTGATTGCCTGTTGCAACGACCCAAGCAGCTCGTGCGCGCGAACCTTCACGTCCCCTAACCTAAAGCTTCATATTCTCGCGACACGCCAGTGTACGAGTTCAGAAGTTATTTTTCATTATCATTACTGTTCTTTAAACATACTAGGACAAGTAACTTACGAATACGACATAAGCAGCGTTCGAGGTCGTATAGCAAAGAGACTCCTTGATCGCACACATCAGCCCGCTAATAGATGAAAATGAAGACGGCAGTTATGAGCTCCGGTTTTCTTCCCGCAATCCACGGCGAAACACGGTGCGGAGCCGTCAGAGGGGAACGCAACGCTCGTTAACTTTACCTACGAAATGCGGCAGATCAAGAAAGTAATGCTGATCTCCATTTCAACGAACGTACTCAGCATCACAAACCCACTCTGACGTCCCTCCGAACGTCTTAAATAGCCTCGTCTAGTTCACATTTTCGAAAGCAAACGACGCGATTTCGTCGGACGTGCGCGCGGCGAAACGAACCACCTCGCCCCATTGGGTCGATGAGAACCGTATTTTCCCAAACGCTGCACGCTTTCTCGTTAAGGCTAGAGTAGACGCAGAGAGCGTACAAGGCGGAAGGGTGGCGGTTCCTTTCGTGCCTCCTTTTCGTGTGCGTGCCGCAAGGTCTTCCTTTTCCTGTCGTTGACGTTGAAGACCGTCACTCCATCCAACCATGCCGTCTACTTTCTTTTCTATTTCCGTGCAGGTGGGCGCAATGACAGCACGAAAAAAAGAAACGGCGAATGCAGACACAACGTGAGACGGCAGATGTGTGCTCCGGCGCCCGGCCGCACTGTCAGGGCCCGTCAGAGACGGCAGCGTGAGAGACGGGCTGAAATTGAGAGCGGTGCGAAGAACAAGCCACGTCTGCGGGCCGCGATATGGTTGTCGCGGTGGCACACTGCCTCGCGGCACGCAGAGCACATTCGTGGACCAGTGCGGCGGCGAGACATTTGATGTTGAAAAGGAGCAGAAAACGAAGAAATCACCCACGGTCGTCATTCGGCACGAAGCGACGACGGCTCCTAGTAGAAACCGTGTCACGTCACTATACGCGAATTAACGGAAGCTCGTTTTCTTGGTTAGACACAACCTAACGAAACCAACAAACCACGAAGACAAGGATTATATAGGAGACACTATGTGTAATAATTTACGCGCAATGTAGTACTTGTATTTAGATGCGAAAAAAATTATATTGGACCGAGAAACGGCTTGCAGCCGGTAGAGACTGAATTCCACCGAGCCTATACCCTATAGACGAACCTTCGGTAATGCGACGCTTTGCCAGTTGAGCTACGGCTGCGGTCGTCCTCCCATCCCGCTTTGCTTTTTCTCTTTTTTTTTTTGAGGGGGGGGGGGATTTCCGTCCATGCAATGTCAGTCAGCGCCGCTTTTGGCTGTCTTGAGAACGAGGTATGCGAGGCTGCGGAAACTCACCTAGAAATGTTATTTCGCAGTTTATAACTGAAAATTGCATCGTTGCTATATTAGGCCGTTGCACACAACATATACTTCTTACTTCTACACAACTGAACACACACACACACACACACACACACACACACACACACACACACACACACACACACACACACACACACACACACACACACGCTCTCTCTCTCTCTACCTTCCTTACTTGACGTGCTTACAACTGTTTCCGTTAGAAGTTGCGAATATTTTTTTATTCATTTATTTAAACGAACTCGGAAGACGTTATTCGTCGGTTGCCTCCTATCTGCGAAAAACACCAACGCAGACTCAGAGAAGCCGATTCAGACCAAATGCTTCCCTTCTTCCTTTTTGCTTGCCTCGGTGATTCGTCTTCGCAACACGGAGATCGAAGCCGACAAGCCTTGACTCACGCTGCGCAGCCATTCTGGGGTTGGGCTAGAGATTAAAAGGGATAGACGTGTATCGCTAATCCCTGCCACGCTTAACGTGTCGGCGCATCAGCGCATATCCTACTCTTCCCTGAGACAGAAAATACAGTAAAAAAAAAAAAAGCCCGTTCACTGAAAGAGTATACCGGAATTATTTTTGGTTGGTTGGCGATTGCGAGGTACAAGCATAGTTACAAAAAGAAAAAAAAGAAGAGAGAGACAGCACATTAAGTCAAATAGAAATAAAAAAAATATTAAGCAGCTTCGCACCACGGGTGCTAAGCCTGAGGGAAGTGCGTAGCCGGGCATCCTTCTTTGTTTCTCTCCAGTTTTCTCTTTCTTTTCTGTTGTCCTTTCCAGTATCTGTTTTTTTTCCTCGCTTTATTTCTGTTTGTGAACTGTTCTTTCTGTTTTCCCTTTTCTTTCTATAATCTCGTTTGCTTCTTCTCTCAATTTTTGTACGTGCTTTGTGTTGTCGTGTTTCCTTAGGCATGGAAGTAATGTCCGCACTTCGTATCAACCTCAAAGCGCTCGAAAAACAAAAGGAAGAGGACGTCTCCTTGGCTCGAGCGCACGCTCAACATGCTACACATGGCTATGTTGTAATGAGGTTATATCTATCTTACGCCAAGAGACGAGGACAGCGTTTACGATGACAGCATACGACAACACGCGACAGCCAGGCCCCCTCGAGTGCTGCACACTTTAAAACGAGAGCGTACGCTGCTGGCGAGGAAGAAGGAAACAGTGTGGCCGAGACTCGTTTACTTTTGTCGCCGAAGAGATTACTTTCTAGACCTGCATGTTCCAGCTTTATCATTATGTGTTTTGAAGGGTTACTCTGACTCTAAATGAAAAAAAAAATTCTAATTTGATAATTTTAAGATCAGAGGAAAACTGCGAAAACGTCACGTTATATATTTATAGTGTTGCCACCTTACACCTAAAAAAAAAAAAAAACCGGCTCTAAAGAGATGGGGGAAGGGGGCTTCAATGCTGTCGAAAACCATTCTCTCTTCGTTGTACATATAATGTCATATACCTAAATGACCACGCCATACACCCAAACTCATGGCCATTGACTTATATGAGCACCACGAGCTGCATACTTACCCAGGCCACCGCGGGAGGCCGCCCCGTGCTCACGCTCGCTAGAGATACCGTATATGCTACCTTTAGGTAGCTGAGTTGCGCATACCTTTTCCTTCCGCTGCTCGCGCCACAATTCGGCGATACTCCAGACATCGTGTCAAAATAAGTCGAAGTGCGAGCGCCAATAGCGATTACATTGTTTCAGCTGTATTACCAAAGCTAGAATGGCCAGAGCATCGAAACCGCAAACGCGCGAGCCCCCGACAGACTGCATAGGTGACGCCATCTAGCGGTGTCAAAATAAACCAGGCAATCACGAATTTGTGATTGCAGAAACATTGTACATCGTTAGTTCGGTTTAAAAGCCACGCTTCGGCGTTATTACGAGTGAGTTACTTTTTAAATCATTTTCACCTCGTTTAATTAATAGTTGAGTTTGCCGCAAAACAACCATATTATTATGAGAGACGCCGTAGTGAAGGGCTCCGAAAATTGCGGCCACCTTGTGTGCTTTAACGTACAACTAAATCTAAGAACACGGGGCTCAAACGTTTTCGCTACCTATAGCAATATATTGCCTCACTGCAACAGTGCAATCTTGCTCAGCGCGCGCGAACAGGTCCGCGGCACGCCGCCCGCGCCGGAACATCGCGCCTTATTTTTCTCCTGCGCGCGCGACGAGTGGCTTCACTGCACAGCAATTGAACATAATGGCGGACTTATGCGCAACTCTGCTCCCGTAGGGAGCATATACAGTAACTCTCGCGATCACACTGAGAGTAGGTCGCACGTTAGAAGAAATGAAAAAGTGCTCAAAATCATGGCGCACGTGACGTAACTTCTATCGCCGTACCATCCTGCTCTGCTTAGCTTCCGGCGAGCTAGTCGGGACGAGAATAGAGAGAAAGCATTCGCAGCGTACAAGAAATTTTTGCAACTCCGCTCGTACTCGACTGATCCTAAAGTTCGCGGCTGTCGATTCGAGCGTTAATCAAGCCCCTCAATGAAGCCATTCGATGGTTACCTGGGAAGCACGTTTAACAGCTGAGCTGTAAATTTGCGCAAACGATGCCCGTTGAAAAACAGTTTTGCTTTCCCTTGTTGCGAGTTCTCATGCAGAAAAGCCTTATTGACGGGAGCAAGCAATTTTACTATCATTACAAATAGAGAAGGCGAAAAGAAACAACAAACCAAACAGATGACGATGATAATTGAAACTATTCTGACGTTCACCTGACAAAACAAGGATATGACAGCTGACTGTAGCGAGGGTTAAATTAAATCAAGCCCGGAGCCCTTGTCAAACTGCTGGAAAGGGGCGTTTGTCGAAATTACCGCTTTATGTCTTCTATGTACGGGCCGAACTCGAGATAGACTGTCAACGTCTATGACAAAGCAGAAATACTGAATAGAAACGTGTGCTTATACATGAGTACACCAATGCTGTTGTATTTGACCACCATCGTAATGAGGCCGTCGCGGCCGGGTATCACACCCTCACGTTTTAGTTAGGCAGCGCACGCTATATGCACTAATCTACTGCAGCGGTTAGATAGAAAAATAAAGTGGTAATGCAAGAGTAAGGTCAAAACGACGTCAATGTCACTATAAGTACTTGAAGGAAGGTGTCCTCCATCCGTTTGTACAAAAAGAAAATTTGTACCAATACCTCAAAGGGCTTCTGGTTGAAGAAACAGTAGAGCTGGTTCGGCATTCAAGCCCGGTATCGATGTCTTTCCGGGGCAGTCTTTCAACCATTGACCAACGAGACTGTACCAGATCGCAGCGGGAGTGGGAACTAATCGTCACAGACGAAGCATGGCAAGAGTGAATGAGGGCCCCGGATACATTATTCCCTAATTAAGAACCAAATTCATTTTGTAGCGCAAAAAACGACACGACGGACACAAAGAACGACACACCACAAGCGCTACTAACAACTTTAATGAAAAAATTTGAAGGAACACAACATATCTTCACACCACGCAGGCGAGAGGGGTACATCCGGCAGGCTACAGGGGGCGATGGACAAGGATCACAAATCAACAGTTCGGTTGAGAAAAAAAAAAAACTTATGTTCTGAGGCAAACAAGATGAGAAACGTCTGACTAACTCAATCCTTACCATATTTGTTGATAAAGAACGCTTCCAAAAGTTCACATGCCTTTCTGTCTATACTCCTACCTAGTATCCTGATATCATGAAACCTTAGAGAACATGCGCAGGCTTTGCAATGCGCAGAAAGATGCGTGTTCATGTCCTTGTTCAAATTGTTCGCGTGCCGTTTTTTTGTGTCGTAATTTTTTGAAGCTATAAAGTGAACTTGATCTGGCAACAAGCCCAGGAGCAAGCTCTTCTACTTAAGGAATAAATTTTATTTTGATTTTATTTTTATCACATTGAGAGTTACGCTATAGTCACCGTATCTTGTCGTCACGGTGTGCCAGGTAGTCACGGTCTATCATGAAATTACTTTCCCACGATGACGTCATTTTATCGTGGCATCATGGCGACAAAATTTGCGACGCAATCATTAATTGATCACGACGTGGCAAAGCGCCTTAAGGTCGCGGCTTGTCGACGTCTAATGCCGTCACGGTGTGTCATGAAAACGAGTATGTGCCACCGAAACTGGGTAAATCCTACAACTCGCGACCGGTCCATTAAAAAATGAAGAAGGCAACAATTAAGCCCAAGAAATAGCCGGCGACACTAGCGGGGCTGGAACACTCTTGTTTACATGCATCGCTGCTATGCGGTTTTTTCGTTTCGGAAATTCACACAAGCGGTTGCGATCCCCCCCCCTCCCCCCCCCCCAAAAAACTTTACCAATCTTTCGGGCTTCTTTATAACTAATTTTCAACATAAATGCTTGCAAACTCGGAGAAGAAAATAAAGGAAAAAGTTCTACAGAGACTCGAAATTATCTGAATGTAACGGGTGACAGCGAAACAAAAAATAAAAAAATGGAGAAGAGAGAGAGAGAGCTAGCACAGCACGCCTTATGAGATAACCAAGAAACGAAAAAAAAACTATAGAAATAACCATTCATGACCAAAACACTTCGTGGCGACAAATCGGAGAAAAACAGGAGTAGCCTTTCGCTGGCACGTTGCAACGCACGACCGCGCGCCCAGACACACGCAGAAACCATTAGTGTCCCAGCGTCAAATGCATCACGAGCCGCCTGTACGGCATTGATGCGCAGAGAACTGAGATTAAAAACAAACGGAAATCTGGACGAGAGAGAAATACGCGGAGGTAAAAAAAAAAAAGAACGCCGAAATAAGGATAGAAGTGTTGGGGACAGACATCCCCGTGCAGCCGTGCAGAGCAAGTGAGAACAGCGGGGGCATGAAACGGCGCCTTGCTTAGGTCGGCGCAGAACAAAGCACGCGCATTTGAAAGTTTTGCTTTCGGAACAAAGCGTTGAAGGCGCGTTTTCCTTTTCACTAAATCTGATGCTACCGCTGACACCCGAGAAGCACCACCTTACACCTCGTCTTTGTGTGTGCGTGTGCGTGTGTGTGTGTGCGTAGGATAAGGTCATGCATAGAGACAACAGGCCGCTCAAATAACAAAGCCACGCCTCCGCGAGCCCTAGGAATGACGCTGCAAGCAGACCCCTTCAGGCGAAAGGGCGGTCCCCCAGAAACGTGCAAAAACCCAGAGAATATAAACGACGCAGGAAAGCGAGGCTACAGAGCACGCGAAAATATAAATTATAAATAAAAAACGGGACCCTTTATCTCATTGACCCTGTGTTTGTTTTGCTGCTGACGGAGGCGGGAAGAACCATTACCCGGGCGTTGTTTGAAACAGAAGAGAAAAAGAGGGGCAGGTACCCTCGGATGTGGAAGTACCGGCAGAAAGCACTTACGCTGTTCTGGTGAGGCCGTTAACAACGACGCGTTTTCGGGAGCCGCTGTGCTGAGGTTTCTATGAAAGTTGAAAGACAACCGCTGGCAGGCGCAAAAGCGCGGGTGCATTTTTCACAGCGCTGAGCCGATAGCTTGTAGTATCTCGGGAATTTCAGTAATAATAATAATATTGATAATAATAATTCATTATATAATAATTCTGAGGTTTAACGTCTCGAAGTAAAGTAAATTAGTCCTAGGAATTTTTGTTGACTTCACTAAAGCATTCGATCTTATAAATCATACCCTTCTATTAGAGAAACTGTTACGCTATGTCTACCGCGGCAAGGCGGCATAACTCATAAAATCCTATTTACAAAATCGTATTCAGCAAGTCGACATAAACCAGGATCTCTCTAGTCCCCTTGCTGTGTCTTCAGGTATGCCACAAGGCAGTATCTTAGGCCCATTCCTTTTTAATCTCTATATTAATGATATTATTTCCATAAACCTTCAGGCAAAATTTATAATTTACGCTGATGATACTGGCATCTTTTTAATAGGGAATTCGGCTGATGAATTAATAGATGAAGCCAACTTAACCCTACAAAAGTTAGACGAATGGGCATCTCAAAACAGTTTCTAATTAAATACAAATAAAACAAAAGCTATGTTGTTTCGCAGTAAAAATAAAAAAAATATAGTTAATAAAACTTTAACAGGAAACTCCTCACCTATCGCCCTCGTATCCAGTTTTAAAATATTAGGCGTCGTCTTTCAGGAAACATTGTGCTGGGATGCACATGTCGATTGCCTAGTAACAAAGCTCTCTCAAGTGACTAGTATTGTTTACCGCAATCGTCATCTACTGTCACAGAACATTATGATGCTAATTTTCAACGGTTTGTTTCAATACAGACTGAACTATTGTCATTTAGTTTGCGGCATCACTACACAAGGAAATCTACACAGAATACACGTCCTACAAAAAAAGTCCTTACGCACAATTGAAAATGTCCCAAGACATTTCCACACACGTGAGTATTTCTTAAAATATAGGATACTTCCACCCACAACACTATATGATTACCGTTTGTGTAAGGCGTATAAACAAGAGTTAGAAACCAGATCACATTTTCTTAAGCGCCTTTCCAGGTTACAAGAAAACACCCCTGTATATGCAACACGTAAAAAGGGAGTACTGGAAAATACCGACAGTGAGAACAATATATGAAAAAAAAAACATTCGGAAACAACTTACCAAGATTATTAAACAGATTAATTTGCGAAGGGCTACAATTAGAGAACATGTCTTTTAAAGCCATACACAGTTATTTTGAACTCAAGACAAATAATTCTTGAAAAACATTCTTCTGATGTCTCTCATTTCTAAATCTCGCGCGCACGAATAATTAAGGTCACGTAGGAAGAACGTTATTGTAATGCGGTATTTTTCTTCTTTTTCTTTTTTTGCTTTTTTTGTCTCTGCAAAGGATTGCAATTTTGTAAAGTTAGACATTATTGTTTTTTTCTATATATGTCTTGTATTATATAATGCTGATTTATGTTGGTTTCTTGTTGTTGCATCCCTGCTGTTAAGCGCCAATGAGGGGCCAGCGGCCTCGTCAAGCTGTCCAAACGACAGCTTTTTCCGCCCACCCCGTCGTATCATTCATTGTATTGATGCGAAAATAAAGTCATTGTCATTGTCAAGTCACGATATGATTACGAGGAACAGTGTAGTGAGCGCTCCAGAAATATTCAACCACCCGGAGTTCTCGAACATGTACCTAAATCAAAATACACGGGCCACAAGCATTCTCGCCTATATCGAAAACACGGCCGCAGCAACCGGGATGCGATCCCACGACTTGGGCTCAGCAGTCGAGCACAATGCCCACTAGACTGCAGGCCATACAATGCTATATGTCCTGATAAAAGAAGCGATATAAATTTTCTGTGAAAGTCTTCTGAAAAGCTTCATTGTAAAATGTTCCATTCAGTGTTAGGAATAAACGACAGGCGCGTTTTACCGCAATGAGCAATGTACACGCATCACTTTATGGATGCGAATTATTTTTTTAGCCTCCGAAATCACCAGAATGAACAAAGTGGCGCTATTTGATCAGTCAACACAAATCCCGAACATTAGCAATTCTTCTGTACAAGTAGCTCCTAAAGCTGGTACGATGGGCTGACGCTTCAAGAAAATATTTGGCGATGGGTTTCGAACAGGCAAGTATACGAAAAATGAAGATGACATTACATCATTCATTAATTATCATGCCCAAGCGCAATGCAATTTTGAGGAGACATTATTCTTATCCTCTGCTTTGAACACATAAAGACTCCATGGGGGACAATGAATTCCTGTTTTATTGTCCTAAACATTTCTTGAATATTTTGAATGAACGGTGCAAGGAATAACAATAGAATTAAGATGCAGGATGGACAGCGTATTTCATCTTTAGAAAATACACATTTTAAAAATAAAAATCTCATGACAGTCAGGCTATTCTTGCCTTCGCAAGCGGGATTTACGTCGATGCGGAAATACTTTGCTGCAACCGCAGTGACATTGAACGCGTTAATTAACAAAACTCGGTAATAAACAATAATTATTGACTTGAGGGCAGCTGCTTATGTCAGAAACTTGAATCTCGTGAAACACAAGCCGTAACCATCTTTTTTTTAAAGCAATTGCAAATGTTTCACGTGATTTGACATATACATAATTTAATTTTAATGGCAGTGATCGAAACTAACTGCGTGCGTTGCGCAAGAGACACATCTTTTCTGTTACGTCAAACAGAAACTTGCCGTGACAAGACAGTGACGAAATTCAAATGAAGTCGCCTCGGAGTAGAATCATTGTCAGAAAAAAACGACAAGCTGTATGAAGTACACAAGTGGACGAGTACTTTGCCTGATATGTGTACGCCCGGAGAATGTAGTTTGTTACCTGAATATTAAGAACTGCGGACATCAAGCCGAGATTCGCGCTTGCGGCAACAACTCGTTAGAGTGAGCAAATGTCTTTGAAACAAAGGTGCTGAAGGTTTTGTTGACTCACGTAGCGTTGATTTATCAGCAGGACTTGAAATAGACAAAGAACGCAAGGAAGAACAGGCCAAACAAAGCCAAACTTCTGTGTATAATGGAAATTACGTGGGTTTTCAAGTTAAACATGAACTCAGACAACTCAGTTCAAGTTGCTGGAGGCCTGTTTTAGAGCACGTTCAGAAAAGGCTGTACAAGGACACGAAACGCGCGGACAAACCAGCTTAAATAAAAGGGTATTATTGAGCGATAAACAGCGTATGCCTGCACGCCTTGCATCTCTCCAGCGATGCTCCAATGAGTCTCGTTCGCTATAATTAATCTTATCATGCGGAGAACAGCGGTTTCAAGATGTCGTCGGCCGTTACGAAAGTGCTGCCACAGATTGTGAAAGTAACACGGCGGCAAATCCAATGAGAAACCGGGATTGCGTAAGACAATCTCCAGAATGAGATTGGACACAGATGTGGGACGATATAAGGAAAGACTGTGGACGTCCGAGATCTTCGTAAAAAAAAAAATTGGCTAACTGCATCGAAAGAATCGCAACGCAGTTAGGAAACAGCCTATGTGAAGCCCTTTGTCTTTTCGTATGAAGATGTTAGAATTTTTACAAAAAGTCGGTTATTACTCAAGACCCGTGATTGATTTCGTCAGGAAGAACATTGGAGGTGTATTTATACGAGACGCAACTGCACTGAAAAAAAAATCTATTTCAAGCTTAACGTTTGAAGTAACATTCAGACAATGCCGCGGTCAGAGAAGAACTACGGTGATGTAGCCCTGGCCTAATATAATTATGCGCAATATATAATATAATTATCCACTATATATATATATATATATATATATATATATATATATATATATATATATATATATATATATATATATATATATATATATATATATATTATATATAACTATATATAATATAGTTATCCAATATAATATAATTAACCACGCTACACGAAAGCATCCACGTGTCATTATTGTCGGAACACGAGAACAGCGACTGCGAATGAAACCTTTGACTTCAGAGCCAGAACGCCAGAGTCAGCCACTAATCGTTACTGCGCTCAATTGATTGATTGATTTGTGGGGTTTAACGTCCCAAAACCACCATATGATTATGAGAGACGCCGTAGTGGAGGGCTCCGGAAATTTCGACCACCTGGGGTTCTTTAACGTGCACCCAAATCTGAGCACACGGGCCTACAGCATTTCTGTTACTGCGCTCAAACTAGGTGCGCAACGTTGTTAGAATTCTTTAAGAGTGAATCAGGACTTTGAAGAGGTAACAGATATTAAAGCTGCCCACATTCGTTGAAATAAGTCGTTGGTGAACAATGGCGCAAATTCAGGCATTGCGTAAAGCTCAAAGAACGTCACACACGAGTGTATGTCGAGAACTGAGAAGATGGAGAGAGCAAAACTAATACACTATGTGCAATTAACCCTCCGACAATTGTGACAGGAATTGTACTTCTGCTTTAGCGGCAATCATTAAATGCGTGTATACACTACAGCCATATGGTATCGCAGAACCCTGCAAAATGTACGGAAAGAACATTGTGCTTGAAAGCAAGTACATGAAATTTGCCAAAATGGTTGTTTGAGCGAGTTGATGATTCACGACATTTAAAATACGAGCGCGTAACGTAGACAGGTACTTTGCAAATTATTATTGTTATTATTTGATTTGCATACGCAGATACACAAGGACACAGAGGAAAGAGGATGAGAGCAAGCTGGCAACTGCAGTTAGCAAGGCAAGTACTTAGTACATTTAAGTGAGGCAAAGTCTCTTCCGGCGTTGCGCGCTCGTATCTCAAGCATCAAGTACAAGAATGGATGAATACTTTAAGATATCCACGAGCAATTGCATATAGTCTACACTCAGATCTTAAAACTAGCCCCCACGCGGAGTAGCGACTTTTGCATACTTTTTGAATCTCCGGCTTCATACGAACAGGAAAGAACGCTCAACTGATATGCTACATCAAGCGATCTCGTGCGGATTCATTGAGTGAAAGGGGGAGCCATTCGCCTCGGCAACACGTATGACTAAGGCATCAACCAGCTTCAAATAGGGCTAAATTTCGGATCAAGCGATTCTGATATAACGAGGGTTTGCTGCAAATATCAAGTATGAAGTATGGAGACTTGGCGCTCCATTGCTGACCCGCAGGTCGTGTGACCGATTCGCGGCCGCGGTGACCACAATTTCGATGAAGGCGAAAATTCTCGAAGTCCACGTGTATACGTTAAAGAACCCGAGGTATACAGTCGAAATTTCACGGCCTCTCTAATAACCATATCGCGGTTTTGAGACGTTAAACTACGACAAGTATCATTACAAGTATGGCGACTTCGCAACGTCGCCATTCTGGAGTACTACAACTGCGCAAGTTCTCACGAATTCCAGCGACCGCGGTGAAACGATTTTTAAACCTGATACATGGCTCGATTTTCAGCGTTCGCGAAAGGCTGCTACGTTGTGCCGGCTCCCGACACGCTCGGCCGATTTGGCGCCGTTTCGGTTCGCCGACGGTGCGAAGCCGTGCACGCAGGTGAGGACGATGCACCGTGCGCACGGTACACGCGCGCGGCAAGCCGTTGACAAATTATGTCACGCCCCCTTGTCCCGGCTGCGACGATGGGCCTGTCGAAAACTCCAATCGTAGGCGGGCATGCACTCGTGAATCGACTCGCACATACTCAGATTGCAACCTTCAGCCTCAGTGAGTCCGAGTGGAGCCCACAAACATACTCGCCAAATCTTCCCCAACCGAACTCCTGGAAGAGCCAAGGTCAGGTGATTGTATATATTTAAGAATCTTAGCGAGCTAAAGGGAAAGAAAATCGATGTAGGTAGATAATTTTTTTATGTATTTACTGTGCATAAGCGAGTGTTTTTTCGTTGTTTTTCTCCCCCCCCCCCCAACAATAACCATGCAGTTGTTAATTTAAGCTTGTGTAAGGATCGAACCCAGGCCGTTTACGTGGCCAGCAGCTGTTCTACCACACAGCCATGCGTATGCTTTGAAATGCAGTGAAAATAACTTCCTCTGTTTGGAAATGCTGTGAAAATAACTTTGGTGTCTTACCAAACACGCGCGTTTTGTATAGAGGAGGAGGAGGAACCAAGGAAGAAAGAATGGAAGGACAGGAAGGTTAGCCAGTTCTCAGACCGTATAGAGGCTTCACAATAGCATGTAATATTGGAGTAATATCGCGTGGTGCAAGCTTACATTGCCATCGGGCGTCAGAACATGTGATTACCATTACGACTTCGTGGTTTAAAGCCGGCGACCATTACAAAAGACCCACACGTTACTGCGCGTATTCTCTGAAGACCACATAGTGGGTGCATAGCAAGTTCGGAAACAATTTAGCGCATACTTGCTTGTGGTTTAAAACATGCAACCCACAACAGAGAATGTATAGCCATATACGAGAGCTTCGCTGACACAAGCCTACCTCTTTCAACTTTACTCATTACATTGTAGTGACCCACAATTTAAATTGCTTGAGTGCCACCATGCGATAAAAAGTATGCACTAAGTGTTTTAATTACGCACTAGGAACAGGATGTCGCTGTTGCGTTCAAATCTTAAAGGCGAAGCTTGATTGATTGATTGATATGTGGGGTTTAACGTCCCGAAACCACCATATGATTATGAGAGACGCCGTAGTGGAGGGCTCCAGAAATTTCGACCACCTGGGGTTCTTTAACGTGCACCCAAATCTGAGCACACGGGTCTTCAACATTTCCGCCTCCATCGGAAATGCAGCCGCCGCAGTCGGGATTCGAACCCACGACCTGCGGGTCAGCAGCCGAGTACCTTAGCCACTAGACCACCGCGGCGGGGCTAAAGGCGAAGCTGTGCCTCAATTTTTAGTTGAGTGAACTTAACTACTTTGTTTGTTTGTTTGTTTGCCTCTAATGCTGGTCCTTCGTTGGGTCTATTGGACACCGCGTTGTCTATAATTTCCACGGAACCTTTGGAATCACACAAACGTCCTTACTGTCAATGTTGTCCATCATTAATTAATTGATGTGTAGTAAAACTAGTTTCACAACACAGAGTAACGTCAAGACCAAAGACTGTGGCACGCTTCTCGCAAAAAGGATGTATATCGCTTGCTTGCACAATAATGGTCGCAGAGCCACAGCCTCTTGCGCCGACATTACTGCCCCGAGCCGCCCAAAGAGAAAGCCGAGTAATAGGGAGTTTTCGAATAGCGTTTGCCCCCGCGGCGTCACAAAGGGGCTCTGCGGTTCGCACGCTATTCCAGATGTCTTGCGGGCGGACCGCGAACGCTAACGGCGGTTAGCATTATGACGCATGCGCAGTGGCAGCGACCACAACAGATAACGTACGCAAAGCTCTGCGTACGCCGTTCGAAAACTCCCCAACGTTATCGAATAATGCGTGATGCGTACGATAGAAGGTAATCCCGACAATGGAAAAAGTATTGAAGGGGGCGGCGGCCAACACTAATACCACGCTATGGAACGAAGACAATTATAAAGATATTAAAGGAATATTAGAACACAGACACAAAGAGAGAGAAAGAGAGGGGAAATAGAGACACACATACACGAACAATACAACGTACGTGATTCGGTACGGCTGTGTAGCGACACCGGAAATGCGAATTAGAAAAAAAAAATAGGGTCACGTTACCCCGGTGTAGAAAATTACAATTTCAATATTGACGTCTAGAGCAAAAAAAGAACGAAGGACATTCGATTAGCAAGATGACCGATACACGAAGCAGAGCCTACGTATATACTGTAACTGAGTGTCAGTCATGAGTTCTAAAGGAAAGCGAACACGCTAAATGAAATAATAAAGTACTACATAAAAATATTAAAGATAAATAGGAAGAGAGGGAGAGAGCAGAGTCTGTGCGTGCCTGCTAAGACTGAACAAAAAAAAAAAGCGCCGCCTTTATTTCTGCCCGGGAGACAGCAGAAAGAAAGCACGGAACAGGTGGGAACAAAAACATTACACATAGGCTGGATTACGATGAGGTGTATAAAGCGGGAACTAAAAGAAATCCCAGAAGAAGCTTAACAATTCCGAGGAATAGTGGATCGAAGAGCTTTTAAGAGGCTATGAAGCGAAAACGAGGTAATCAGGGAGAAAAGATGGTCCGCCACGCAACTTGTCTCCGACAAAAGATACACTTTGGTCTTGAAATAGCAGCTCGGAGGAAAGAAAAGCTGGTCGAAAAGAAAAAAAACATCGTAGTTTGCACCGAGTTGCGCGAAGCTGGGCACATTGAAGCTGGTCGAACCTGAAGTCTTTTGGCTAACGTAGGTTATTTTTCTTTACACCTCTCTTTCTTTCTCTCTTTAGTTATTTCTCCATCTTGCTTTGATTGTATTTCTTTATATATCTCTCTCTCTCACACACACACATACACACACACATACACACACGCACGCACACAACACACACACACACACACACACACACACACACACACACACACACACACACACACACACACACACACACACACACACACACACACACCTTACGCTCACTTCATCACGCTCCTCACGCTCACTTCTATTTGCTACGCTATACTTTACAAGCGTAGGCTGCGCTCTCCAATTTCCAAGCCCCATTTCCTTTTCTCCCGGCGCAGGGTATTCAACCAGATTGCTGCCTGGTTAACCTCCCTGCCTTCTCCCTTTTGTGTTCTTTCGTTTCTTCATTCCTGGATGGTAGAATAGCTAGGAACACGCTTTTCCGAAGAATGACGAACATGGGCATAGTGGGTGATACTCCATGAAAGTTAATGTAGTTTATGCGTAGTGAGTCACACCGATAGAGACAATTGTGATGATCATCATCTTAGTGGGTACCTTACATGTCTACCTGTATTCGTTGCACCACGAATGTCAGCAACACGCTCTGGAAAGGCCGCTCTTCCAGCTTTTGCTGCGTGTTCTGCGCAGGCCCAGATTTTGTTACTGCTGTTTCCTGTTTCGCGCTTACAGTTTCCCACTCGTCAACTTCAGAGCCGCAATCCAGCTGCCACATGGCTGCCCTCACCGCGTTTCCCGTCTCTTCTTCTATCAGAAAGTAATTTCAAAAAAAAAAAATCGAAGCATTTCCACGCACATTAAAGCGGTCAGAACACTGTACACGCGCTAGATGAACGGGTGTTACGTTTGGCCCGGCAATTCATCTGGGCAGACGCCATTGTGCGTAAGCAGGTGTGCTAGGATGCTTTCAAGTTCATCGGCGCCCAGTCTGCAAGACGCTGTCCTGTAGATGTTCCAGGAAGCAGTCGGGTCTCAACGAAAGCTTCGCGAGAAAAGCCTTTTGTTGAACGGGCTCGGACAGCGTTCGGCGGCGCCACTGTGGCTGGTCTCATTAGGTCAACCTCTCGACTCGGCTTTTGTCATCTACGCGAGGCCATCGCAAAGCACCGTCAGTCCGGAAGCGGGAAAAGACGTCGAAGAAGCCGTTCTCAGGGATCGAGCGTTTGAACTGGCATGTTCGAGAGAGTTCTGGAAGCCTGTAGCTGAAGGCAGTTATGGACCGCTGCTGACGTTCGGGTCAGCGGCCATCTCCACGGAGGAGCTCAACTTTCCCTTTCCAGACTCTACCTCCTCACCCTGCGGTGCCTTCAAGGCGTGGGCCGGGTGGTCATTGTGTGGTGGGCTCGTGCTACCATTGGACATTTTTGCCCAGCCGAGTGGAGCAATACCTATACCCTCTCTGGTGGGTGGACGACTGAGACATCCCGTCACCTGATTTGGGGCAAGAGTGGTCCCCACATTCTTCGGACCTCCATGTAAGGAGACGACAGTCTATAAAAGCCGAAGACATTCTGTATACAAGAGCGGAATCATGAACTGAATCTCTGTTGTACATAATGCGGGATCTTCTGAATCCCTCGGCAGTTCCCATATTTCATCTATCATGTAAATAAACCTATATTCTGTCTCTCTTAACGCGTCCCCTCACTGGCGAAGATCGGGGAGCCAGCAACACTAAAGAAAATCCGCCGTACCTGCTATCGACCTCGAGCCCTTTACACCTGGTGGCAGCGGTGGGGTGCCATCATCAACTTCGTACCCTTAACAGAGGCCGCAACTCTCTGCACCAAAAACAAACGATCGAGTCTCGGAGGAGACAAATAATTGCGAGAGCGGATATGCAAACACAGCATACGAGGAGCAGGCACCGTTGGTAACGTGCATATATATATATATATATATATATATATATATATATATATATATATATATATATATATATATATATATATATATATATGAATATGAAAGTAGATGCGCTTTCACATAACAACTGTTTATTGTGCCGACGTTTCGACAGGAACCCTGTCTTTTTCAAGACAGGGTTCCTGTCGAAACGTCGGCACAATAAACAGTTGTTATGTGAAAGCGCATCTACTTTCATATTTATAACCTTGCGGCAACCGAAGTTATTCTTCTATATATATATATATATATATATATATATATATATATATATATATATATATATATATATATATATATATATATATATATATATATATATATATATATATATAGCTCAAACTCTGCTCAAACTAACCTTGTTCTGACATTTTCATCATCAGCTCCTAAGGTATCTGCTATATTGAAACGGCACCACAACATCTTAACCGAAAGTGATAATCTCAAAAAAATTTTTTCTGTTCCGCCTCGTGTTGTTTACCGACGGTCAAAAAACCTTCACGACATGTTAACGTCATCTAAAATTGGTACCCGTAAAGAGAGTGGCTGTGCACCTTGTAACAAACCACGGTGCAAAGTGTGTGCGCACATGCAAACCACGCAAAACGCCGCGAGCACGTCTTCGGACTTTAAATTAAAGATTCGTGGTAGCTTCGACTGCGACACTTATAATGCCGTATACATGTTGGAATGTAGTGCCTGTTTGAAACAATATATTGGTCATACTGAAACTCCATTCAGAATACGCTTTAATAACCACAAATCCCATGTAAATATATTCCCTCATCTACCGCTATCACGACACGTTCGCATGCCGGGCCACTCTTTCGATCAAATGAAAGCGACCATTCTTGAATCTGGTTTCCGCTCAAACCATGATCGTGAACTCCGGGAATCATACCTGATATTCAAGTTCAATACTGTAGCAGATGGTATCAATGAGGATGCAGGCACATTGACGTGTCTTCCTTCCACGTAAGCTTATTGGTCAACAATATAACAAGTGTACGCTAGTCTGCTTCTTTATCAGAGAGTGCGCTGTGCTGATAATGTATACAGAAACAGCGATTCTTATATATATATAATAGAATTATTTATCATCGGCAACGCGTATATCTTACACGCGAACCATTATTGTAAGAAAAGAGCTTTGACATCCGTAATGTCGCGATGCACACGTGTATCCCGCAAAGCCGTATCAGCTGCCAATGACTTACAAATGGTGACATCACACAGTGCTGTATAGATATATATTTTTGATCACTGAAAACCGTTTTTGTGCTGATACAGATGAGCCTTGTTCGTTACACAAGAGCATGTGTGTTTTTTTGGGGGGGTCTCGAATATAGACATATATAAGCGCGCGAATTTTATGCCCTGTATTCCCAGACGAAGACCGGTCCCACGGTCGAAACGTCGGACTAAACTGTGCTGAAACGTTCGTTGTGTGTGAATTACTCCTTTATATATATATATATATATATATTACTGATGAGCAATTATTTGCGACCTTGTGCGACAGACAATAAGACTATAGAGAGAAAGACAGGAGAAAAGCTTCAAGCTTCGATCAGAGCCCGCGGTTTAACGAAAAAGAGTCAGCATTATTCTTTTTTTTTCCCTTCTTCCTGTATAGCCGTATCGTTTTCGGCACGAGCGGCAGTCAGAATTGCGCTTGCGGTGGTGCCTAAGCTTCTGAACATTAGTTATAGGCTCACCGTTATTGGCAGGAAGCTGAGACGTACAGCGAGTCGTCTTCGGGACGTCGAAAAAGCGCAAATAAAGTAGAACCAATGACTGCAAAAAACACACACGAACAAGAAACTGGGGGTTGAACTCTGAAGAGATATACTTAAAACTGGAAAAAAGGCAGAAATAAAAAGAAAAACTGCATCAGTGTGCTGAAATTTCACTCCCGCTTCAAGCAGGCAATAAAAGAGTACGTTTAAAGCAGGTAATAAGATGAGATAAGACCGTACGAAATGCATCGCCACGCTAGAGTTTCGAAATATACGCGAATAAAGGAAACTTGGGAATCGGGTAGATAGGCTGACTGAAACAAACAAAAAAAAGATTTCTGACGAATTCAATTCACCTTGTGCGCTGAACTCAATGGTGAGCATACTCTGAAAAAAAAAGTGTGCTTGCCTACTTTATAGAAAAGGGATATATTCAGTTCAATTCAATTCAAAACCCTTATCTGAGGCACCAGGAAAATAAGAATACTGGCGTTTAAGGGTGACAGCTAGTGACGTAAATGAGTGCCAATATACACTCAAAACCCAATGAAACGCGACGGTGTTCGAATATCTATTTTATTGTATAGTCTATGGCACTTAAAACTGCATTAAGGCAAAGAAGGGTAAAATTTAAAGCCATCGAAAGGTTAGTGCTGTGCTTCGTCAGCCGAGCTATACGCGGTAGCCGTTGCTTCCTTCCATATTATTAACAGTTCTTCATTTTTTCCGCATTCAATGATTGCCCCGCTTAGCCCGAAGACGCTGCAGCAAGGGTGTAACGTCGCTGTTTAATATCCGAAGTTTAACGTCCCAAAACCACGATATTAACATGGGGGATGCCGTAGTGAAAGGTTCCAGAAGGGCTCCGGAAATTTCGGCCATCTGGCGTTTTCTAACGTGCACTGACATCGCACAGTCTACATTGTCACGCCTCCGTCGAAATGCGACCACCGCGGCCGGCATCGAACTCACGACATTTGGAATAGCAGCCGAGTAACGTAACCGCCGCACCACAGCAGCTGATTGCCACTTTTCATGCATGCCTGTATGTAAGGCAAGCTTAACGTTACGCTACGTTTACATGTAATCAAGCCTTACCGCTATTAATGAAGTTGACGTCATTACTAAAGCTTTCGACACTCTGAAAGCCGGTATATGTTAATCGGACATTCACTGCCTGTTATCACTAGGTGCAGTCTAAGAAGTAAAGGAGGCAAAGGGGTATCGAGGTTGCTCCTTTAGAGGAGTAACTAACTTGCCACACACATTGCACCGTTTTGGGAGTAAATGCGAAGGAGTAACCACGCTCTTGCGCTGATCCTCAAAGGAGCAACAGTTAGCAAAAGAAAAATCGGGGTTTGGTTGGTCTAACCAGGTTTCCGAAGCGCGCGCTGGCATTTTTTTTAGACGCCCCGCCGCGGTGGTGTAGTCGCTAAGGTACTCGGCTGCTGACCCGCAGGTCGCGGGTTCGAATCCCGGCTGCGGCGGCTGCATTTCCGATGGAGGCGGAAATGTTGTAGGCCCATGTGCTGAGATTTGGGTGCACGTTAAAGAACCCCAGGTGGTCGAAATTTTGGAAACCCTTCACTACGGCGTCTCTCAATCATATGATAGTTTTGGGACGTTAAACCCCACATATAAATCAATCATTTCATTAGATGTACAATCTATGTGCAAGCATCACATTCAGAAAAAAAATCGAAAAATTTGCAGCAAACAAGGAATTCGAACTCACGACCACTCAGACAACATGCGCGTACATGGATGGATGGATGTATCCGGCTCACGCCACCTATCCATAAAGTTAAGTACTATCACTGTGTTGAAGGATTGAATTTCACTCGCCCCTTGATTGTAGTCACCAATTAGTTTGCCAGGTTATTTCTACCCATTTAATGTCTATCTTGCCTTCCTTGTCCCTAAACCCCAATGCTTCGAAAAATGAACCACTACCACTACACTAACCAATACACCACACCACGCTGCGGCACCGTCCGAAAGAAAACAGGCTTGTGTAGACACGGATGGGTCGTTTGCACACGGCGCGAACATTCCTGCAGTAAGTCCAAAAAACGGACATTTTACTCCACAAGGGAAAAAGTGCCCCTCCTTGCCGTGTGCAATCTTTTTTCCCGCATTCCGTCTTTAAAAGAAGGAACAAAGAACCCTTTTTTTGGGGTAACTGCACAGTTCCTCCGCACAAATTTTTAGGGTGTGTTGTCCACTGGCTGTCACACTGTGCCTCTTATAGTAACAGACTGTTAAGGGTTTATAAACCAGGATTACACTCAATATAACATTTCTAAAACAAATGTTTGACTATGGACGAAAGACTGCTGCCGGGAGTTTTTATGGCATATACTGGCGTAGCGTTCAACAGATTCGCCCCCCGCAAGATCAGTGATTCTCACGCATAGTCAGAGGTTGATTTCACAGATATGTAGGGCTTAACGTCCCAAAATCACCATATGATTATGAGAGACGCCGTAGTTGAGGGTTACGGAAATTTCGACCACCTGGGTTTTTTTAAGTGCTCCTAAATCTGAGCACACGGACCTACAGCATTTTCGCCTCCATCGAAAATGCAGCCGCCGCAGCCGGGACTCAATACCGCGACCTACGAGCAGCCGAGTTCCTTAGCCACTAGACCACCCCGGCGGGACGCATAGTCAGAGGTGTCGGCTCACATTCCAGGTTCGATAATGTAGGCATTTTGATCAGCAACATTTACATACATGGCATATTATTGCACCGCCTCTACCAAACGACACATGGTGTTACGGGTCGGAAGGAAGATCGCAGGAGGATACGAAGAACAAAACAGGTTTATGGCGCTATTTACACATATTTACAGCAAAGAAAGGTTAGGGGTTTCCCAAACCACGAGCGTGGTGGTTGAACCGTTACATGGTTCAGAGCGACGTCCAGCACTCTGCGGCGTCGTTTTAAGCCCTGTCGGGCTCCTCCTCTCCGAGTCGAACACCAATCACACACACACACACACACAACAGGTGAGGGGGGCGAGCATTCGCGGTCCACGTGAACGTCCAATATTGAGTCGTGAACACTGCACTGCTAGGTGGCGCCAGCAGGGCTCTTCCTCGGCGTGTGTGTGCCGCTAGTCGAGAGGTCCCACGATACTGGCAGCATACATCAAAGGGTCCGCCGATTTGTTCGCTTAATTAGCGGGGTGATCTGCGGTGGCCGCCACGGTCTCTTCCAGGAAGATGCTGTCTTTGTTGGCCTCTCTCGAACGGTTAACGGCGTCTTGGCGACACGACGTCTCATCCTCCGGCTAGCACGGACAATGCCTGACGAGCATAGGCAGCCGGCCGGTCGTCTACTTGATTCGGGATTAAAAGGATCGCCGCTCTCCTGTCAGCTCTGGCGCCGGTCACAACAGCTTCCCCATCGCCAGTTGAGTCGCCGAGGGCATCAGTCACCGCTTCTGCTCGAAGAGACGACGAAAGGGTCTGTAGTTGAAAATCAGGAACTCGCCTTCGCTTGCCACATGGTCTGGGTAATCGCTCAAATCTTCGACAGCGTGAGAGCCACCCCAATAGACCGGCTTACGCACAATGGCGTCTGCCCAGACAAATTTCCAGGCCAAACTTAACAATGGCTACATGTGCCTGCTCTGCAGCGTACCGGACACCCTGGCACACTTGCTCCTGGAATACCAGTGCAATGCAAACCACGTCATGCAACTGGAGCGGGACCAAGCCCCAAGAATAAACAACGACCACCTAATGGAAACGTGGGAGGCCAAGCTCGTCCTCGAGGACCTGGAAGACCAGCACAACTCGTCGCCAGGACCAAAAGGGCAGTCGAAGCCGGAGGGTTCCAGGATTAGGGAACCCTCCCACCTTAGGGTGATACCAGGCCTCGTTCGGAACACTGTTTCAAAATAAACGTTTATTTTTCTCTCTCCTCTGACAGACTTTCACCAGCACATTTCTAATGCAATCGACATATATTTCTATAAAGGTAGCAAGAGCGCTCTAGGCGACAAGCTACACGACGGCAGGAGAATCTGCGGCCCAATTGAATTTTTGAAGAGGCAGTGACCTATATCGGAAAGAATGCAATATACTCTGAATCAGAGTCTTGCTTATAGTACTAGGTATATCCAGAAAAGCGGATATGTTTCTTTTGTTTTTGCTAGATATAGCCTGTGTTTAACCAGGACCTGATTAAGAATTAACTACGCCGTATGATTTTTTTTCTGCGCGCCTGCTTTTGCGTTCCAATGTCCCTTTTTCTTCTAACTGAAACTTTTTGGCATGAAAGCATCTTAAAGGTACTTACCCGAACAGTCAAGAAAAACTAATCATAAAAAATGCAGTGAAACGAAACAAGCAAAGAACAAAAGATAAAAAAAAGATTATAATCTCTAAGCAGCCCCAGAGATTATGCGTGCTTGCTCATCCTTAATCTTGCACAACTACCGTCCTTTGAAACTGCGAAGTGCAGCCACACGTGCAACGCTAAGAAGACCTCGTTGTCGTTACGAACGTTATGGGCATGCCCACGTCAGCGCTCGTTTAAGCATCTACCCGTCTGACCAGCGTAGGGCTATAGTCCTCTGTGCTTTCTTTCCCCCAGTCAGTCAGTTCATCCCTCGTAGTAGTCGTAGTCGTAGTGTGTAACCAGCCTTACGTTTTGACTTGCAAGGTGATGCCGGTGGGAGATTTCTCCCGTGCGTGGTTAAAAAATAAAATATTCGCAGCGTGCGCTTTAACTAAAAGCCGAATTCTCCTGTCTTTCATTCCCCTTTAGCAGCCATTGGCAGGTACATTGAGCGCTATCTTAAAAAAAAAAAAGGGTTGCTACGTTATACTCTCTGGGCGTAACCTCCATGGTTTTAGAAAGGTTAAGCGAGCATTGAGCCGCAGTGTCATGAATACAATGAACTAGTATATACAATGAACTCGAGGTGGTTAAAGGTGGGAAGTAGACACGAAGCGCAAGCCGTAAGAAAGCATGCGTGTGCCACCTCTAGTTTAGTCTTTGGAATGTCCGCTGGATGACGGTGCTTCTATATGCGGAATATATGATGAAAAGATGCGAGATGGTGGTGCTTGGAGTGTTGATTAGATGGACGAACGGACACACAGACAGATGCATGGACGGACGCACGGATGGCTGCACGGACAGATGGACGCATGGACGGACACAGGGGCGGATGCATAGACGAACGCTGGGACAGACGCACGGATGGACGTGCGGACGGACGCGCGGACGGTCACACAGACGGACACACGGACGGACGGAAGCAAGAACGAATGAACGGACGGATGTTTCGCCCCACTCTCCATCATTCACCCCGTGAATATGCTGCCATATTTTTTTTTACTTTGCGCTCTTTATCGTATGTTTGCGCAATCAAGTAGTAAAGTCAGCAACGTTATCACTCGGCAAGTTTCCACGTACGGTTACGGCGTCATCCCATCTCTCAATCATTTCGCGTCGGGCCGTCTAAATTGTCATATTAACCAGCATGCCGCTAGTTCGTACATCGCTGCAGTCATTTATCGAGAGAATAACACTCCCCAGATTTAAATGCACATATATATCCCATCAAGTGGATTGGGGCATGGCCACAGCTGTCACTCACTTGTTAGAGCATTGAACGCGTTATTGGAGGTGGCAGCTTCCGTCCCTGCCGGCGGCAATATATCTTTTCATCCCATTTACGTTTGTATCATAATTGCTAGGAGTAACAATTCCTACACTTTCCTCGGCTTTATCGTCTGTTACTTCTCATTAATGCTGTGTCTAACAAAGAAGAACGAGCCCTTTGAAATCCCTCTTCTAAGAGCAGAAACAGACGCTTTGCGGAATACCGGAATCAAAACCAAAATGAAAACAAAAGACGGACGAGGAACAACGGAGCCGACGAGAGGAGGGGGCGACAAGTACGGAGGGTGATCGTGCGAGGCCAGTACGTGTGCAGTCTGTTTAAAATTCCATTATGCAAAGACGGGCGAGAGCCAATTTCCTCGGGGCAAATGCACCAGTACAAAAGTATTACGCACGCATGTTCTCTTTCGTGCGCCGCGGTGGTTATATTCGGGAAGAAAGCGCGCTAGTCGCTGCGGCAGAATACGGGAAAGGAATAGAAAAAAAAAAAAAACGCGAAGCCGCCATTAGAAATTGAGGAGGCTTCCCAAAGGAGCGGGGGAGGAGGAGTTCGCGCGCTTTGGGGCGTGACCTGACTGAGGCGTCGTGCGACGCCGACGACGTCGGGTCATCGGTCCTCGACGTAACGAAGTAGGACCGGAAGGCGACAAAAAAAAAAAAAAAAGCACGGCTGCCACCGTAGAACAATGCGATTATGCCGCGAAGAAACGTGAACGTACAAACGCCACGTCGATGAAGCGGTCGCCCACAAGGAGAAGAGAAGGAGAGGAAGAGGGAGAAGAAAAGTGGAAGAAAAATATTTTTTTTCTATTCATATTTAAGATAACGACTAAAGTGCTTGATCTGAATGGGCAAAAAATATTATTGCACTCTACATTTCATGAATGCTTTTCTGTTTTTGGTCAGAAATGTTCAACACGAAAAATGTACAAAGAAATTCATATAGTCAATTCTTGGCCAATCCACTTGAGTGAGTCACAACAATGGAAGAAAAAGAAGCAGCGAATGACGCTTGGGACGTGGCAATTTGACGGCCGTACGTGGCGAAAAACACGGTCCCAGTAGGCGCACCGGGAACAATCGATTCACTTAACCTTTCAAAGAGGGAACGCTGCTGACGTGACGCTGTCTTCGCGGCTCCGATTGCGCTCGCTGAAAGAAAAGGAAACGGTGCTCTTCGGATCGCTGACAAATCGACGAGCGGAAGATGAATAAACAAACGAACGGGGCGAATAATGAAACAGCAGTCACGATTCGACAGTGATGGTTGCGTTGCTGAATGGAAGAAGAACGTTAATTAAATGGCTGGAGAATAGCCAGATGACGTCAGATATCTTCTCCTCCTTTGCCGTTTCTATGAGACTCATTAAGAAAATAAAGTGAAAAAATCAAGGACGAAATGTGTACACATACGTCTGTCCCCATTAGTACGCTGTTAGTTCGCCAGTTTGCGAAGGAAACTATTACGTAAAAGAGTAAGGGCATCCGGCGTCAAAGATGAGCACAAACGTCTACTTATATGTGAGAATGCTTGTTTATATAAATTTTTAATTTTCTCTCTCCTTATATATTTATAATAATAATAATAATAATAATAATAATAATAATAATAATAATAATAATAATAATAATAATAATAATAAACAACTCGCTGGCCAAGACTGCACGGCAAAGGGGCCCTGTAACACATTTTCAGCATGACCAGAAAACTCTGCTGATCGATGGTCGAGGCTCATGATAACACGCGAGTCAAACACTATAGTGCTGCTGGGAGCCTGGTATTTACAATGAATTCCCAAATTCAGCTAGAAATCGTTCTCTCTTCTTTATACATATGATGCCATACACCCAAATGGCCACGTTATATAACGAATCACGGCCATTGAATAATTTGAGCATCGTGCACTGCATACTTACTGCGGCCACCGCGGGAGGCCGCCACATGCGCGCGCGGGGGCGCACGATCACACTGGAAGTAAGCTTCACGTTAGAAAAAAAAAACCGAGGTCGTAACGCACGCGTGACGTAACTTCTTGCCCCTGGGCCATCCGTGCGTACGCTGCGAGTACTTTACGTAAAAGAAAGAAACAGCTGCCTAGCAGTAGAAAGAAGGCAAGCTCCTCTAACGCAAATGATGAGGCTATTGGTTATCACTGATGCATGGTTTAGACAGCCATGGCGCATAATTAGGAGCCCATTTGCAAAGTTTAACCATATGGAATTTCAGTTGACTGAAGCAGTAGACCTCTAATGAAATGTGTCACAATTCAGTCAGAAGACACCAAGAAAAAGTGGTAAACTTCACGATGCTCATTAGTCCCCACAAAAGCGGCAAGGTTTTTTAACAGCCGAAGAAAGCAGCCGTGGATCAGTGGCCCGAAGAAAGCTACAAAATTGAGGGGTTCTTTCTTCATTTTTTTGTGTTTATTTCTTTCTTTTTTCTCTTTATTCCTTTATTTTTGTCTTCTTTACTTTCTTTTTCTTTTTGTTATCATTTTTTATCGACGCCTATGTGTTGAAGAATGAAGCTGGAAATACGACGGTGTAACATGTGTCCTATTCCGCCTGGGCGTCTGCCGGGCATGCGAGAGACAAATAGATGTCCAGGACGAGTAAGGTACTGTTCTCTGCGCCTTTGCTCAATCGCTGCCGGGAGGCGTTCGTCTTGCCCAGCTTTTCTCTGCAACAGTGCCGCAAAAGGCACGAAAACAAGACAAGAAAATAGCATTTGCTTATTTTTTCTTTTACGCCCTTGGAGGAGAAAACCAGCCAGGACAGAGAACTAAGTCGGGACGATAGCAAGTAACAATCTAGAACAGAAACGTGAGAAATACACATGGAGGAATAAGGGTGGAAGATCAGAAGAGATAACTCCTCGTCTGTTCCTGATAGATTGGCTCGAGACAAGTTCAAGGCAGACACAAAGACCTTCGAGGAAAGAGGAATCCCACGCAGGACGATACGCAACAACAACAAAAAAAGAAAGCCAAAACAATAATGAGGAATGAAACCAGCCAAACATAACGACACAACGCTGTCGCGAAACCCGCGAACGAGCCGAATCACCCATTTTTCAACAGGCGCCTTCGTTAGTCACCGCCAGATGCCACAGCATACTACTTTGCCTTCATTTTTTTTTTGTTATTTCAGGAACTAGACAAATGAGCCGAGAGAGAACATAGATGCTAGATGTCCGGAAGAAGCGGTCTGGAACGACGGCGTGACGCTCGGCTGCTTATACTAAGACAGGCTTTCATTTTATACGCCGCCAGACCAGGCTTTAACTATCTTAACCAGTTAAAATAGCTTAAAGACAGACAACTGACACATACAACTGACACAAAAAGGCAAACAAGCGAAGCTGTTTCTTGTCAAACAACAAAGGTCACATAATGGCTTCACTTGGTAAAGAAAATGTCTTCCTCCGAATGCTTTTATTAATTTTTTTTCGTACTTCCACTATAAGAGGTGTCCAGACATTTCGCAGTGGTAGTGACAAATAAAGAAGGGAGTGATAAAAATTTCTTTCGGCCGATTACCAATGCGTAAATAAGCAAAACTCAATGCAAAATATGATAAGAACTGTGCCAAAAATTTTGTCCGAAATAATTTACCAAAAATTGCCAAATAACAACTGTATAATTACATACGTGGGCCGACTCTTTACATACTATTACGTACAAGACCATGCTGTTAAATATCCCTATGCATTTATTTGATTAGAACTCCCATACGTGCGATGTAGAGGACGTGGAAACAGTAAGACCTTATAAAAGCTTCTCGACCCAGAAATTTCGGTATGTTTGGTAAAATTAGCCTTGAGAAAATAATGGGATTTCAGTAACAAATGAAAACCATGTGAAATATTTAGTTTCGTGATAAATAATCTATTTCTTAGCGACCACTGTAGTACAACAGTGGTCCTGCCCCAAGAAACGGAAGACTGCACAGAATCTCAAATTATCCAAGTATGCGCAACGTTTCATATACTTAATCGAAAGAACGAGAGACAAATCGAAAAACTGCGCTCTTCCCGTGTTCATCATACTTTGTTCTGAGGCCAAGGAATGAAAAACATGGGACGAGTAGTGAATCGTGGTAGTGAGGGTTCACTTCCAGAAGCACATTTCGGAGCAGAAAAACCACAGTTTTCGGAACAGGAAAGATGTTGGTTTGGAGAGGCTACAGGCATTTTTAATGCAGATGGCAAAATACGCCATACAAGTCCCGTAGTTCAAAGCCCTGCCGAAGCATGTCATAAATATTATTATTACAAAAATATTTCACAGACAACCATAAATGTAAACTGCGAAAAACGAGCCATTATAAGAAAATGGCTGGTACGTTATCGAACGCACCGAGTAGTATACGAGTATTTAAAATGCCAATAATTGTGGCGGAAATATGATTAAACCGCAGTAAAGCTCAGCTCCACATAAATTAAATAACTGGTCACATGCAACTAACTGTTGCCAAAACAGCAGTTGATAATCGGTGCTAGATTAAGGCAAAAACTCGGTAATTTTCACAATTCACCGAAACAGCCTGATGTCAGGTTGCGAAAACGAAAAAAAAAAAAAAAGCGGATTGGGCTATATGTTTGATATGTCGGTACTCGTTGCATAGGTTGGACCAGTATAAAACTGCGTGGTAGTAGCCCAATACGATGATAGTATACAGATTACTTTCGGTTTCTTGAAGGCTTACGAGTGTTTTTTTCTCAAGCCCTAAATATTCACGCAGCCACCACTCACAAGGTGAATTTTGGCCGCGAAGCGACGGCACCGAGCCGAAAAGCCCGAGTATATACAACGAGAGGATGCTAGGAACGGGAAAGGTAACGGCGGCTGCGTGAAAACCATGAAACAATGCAAAAGATCCATACATGGAGGCGTGCGATTATTCGCGAATTTCAAATAAGGAACCAATATGCGTATACCAGAAACACACTGTTCGAACGCTTTTATAATAAACACCAAAAGAAAAAAAAAAGAAAAAGAATTTAGTTGGAAAAGTTAAGAATCACTTTAGTTGCTTTAACAATTGAATTAATAAACATGCACACGACCCAAGATCTCATACGACTTCCAAAATCAGAATTTGTTATTACCAGTTGGGCAATGTAGTAAATATTTATTATGTAAACGCTGTATTGGTCATGGGATGGCGGTGGCTTTTTTCAAACACTGCTATGTTCACTATTGTCTTATACTCGAGCTCCCATATTCGCTATTGTCGTCCCATGGTGCACCGCCACCGACACCGTGGCGCCACTGCCGGTACACCATGGGAAATGACGTCAACGACTAACCGTTTCAAACGAAGACAAGGCGAGTTTGACAAAACCACGCTATATTTGGGGTTGACAAAAGATATGTTTCCCTTGTCTAAACGTCGGTCAGCCTGTCTTGAGGCACCTGCTCGTTCAACGTACCCTTTCAGACCGGAAACTTGTGCGCCGCTAATGCTGTCGCACCGACAGGCGACACTAAATCCTGCCAGGCGCGAAAAGCGAACGCTTCTGCGTGTAAAGCACGGGCATCGCAACGATGCGCTGTTGCCGTGCGGCACGGTGTATACTGTAACCACGCGTCCAACGGCCGAGATTTACAAGGCAGCCACGTAACCACGCGTCGAACGGCCGAGATTTACAAGGCGGCCGCGAGAACGCGTCCGAGGGTCATAAATACGCCGCCGTACGCGCCGGGACTGGAATGACCCGTCCACGCATACAACGCACTTCGGCTGGCAGTACAGAGGAAAAAGAGGGCACGAGCTCAGGGCTGGAGTCCACGGGAGGCCGAGTGGCGCAAAAGAACGATTCCCGGGGGTGTTGTTCCGGCGGGGACCCTCGCGAGGTGAGCGTTGGCAACGAAGCCCGCTAACCCGACTATACGTCACGGCTTCGCCATCCGAGGCGTTGCATCTGACACGTACATGCACCCAGTTTCTTGAGCACAGGTTGAGGCAAATGTACGAGGCAGCTACAGGCGAAGTTCTTCATCTTGGCAACCGAGAATGCGATACGATGAGAACCCCGTCGAGGGACCCAGTCAGTGGTCACTCTTGGACCATAAAAGAGATAACGCATTTGTGATGAGCAGCTATGTGTAGCTAGCATATAAGAGCTAATGAAACAGTTTGCTTCGTTTGTGCGGTAGCTGCAACTGCGTAGAGACTACTGACGATGTCTTAAGAGATTCGATGATCGGCCTTTTACTCAACATCTTTTGGGGTCACAGTAGACCGGCGCAGAAAGGCGCACGAGCCTTGCTGCAGTGCTTGAAGGCAACGTCACTGAGCGACCACCTGTGAGACCCTGCACTGTGTGTGTGGTTTTCAATGTGTCTCTCCTCTTTCTCTCTTTTATTCCCTTTTATTTCCGTCCCAATGTGTACGGTAGCAAACTGAATGTAGTCTCGCAAACCTCTCTGCCTTTGTTATGTTCCTCCTCCTCTCTCTCTCACTTATTTTGTTACACAGAAAACGAGCTTCTTGGACAATTCTCCGCTTTTGAACTAGTACATACGGAGTTAAGGATAACACAGGGCTGCAGATAGCTGGTACGTATTCATTCTAAAAAAGACACAGGGCGTGTAAACACAATCAGGAAGTCCTGACAAGACAAACACCTGTCCGTGTTTGCACACACAGTGTCTGATATACGAAGTGATTTGTCTGTCCATATACTTGGGGTAGAAATTAACAGAAATATGTGTGTCTGTGTGAACGTCCTCTTGCAAGGTGACCTACTTCAAGTCAACTCTTCGCTGTCGTGCTATTTTTCATTGGTTTCAGTTCAATGCGTACGCTTTGTTATTTACCTGTTCACTTCCGATTTTTTGGGAACCATTTCTTTTTGCTGCATAACTTAGAGAAATGCAGTAGCCGACGTGATAAGAACGTCAACCTCTCCTCAGCAAGCCAGTTAAAACATAACAAAAGAGAACAGTGCGCGCACAACTTTCAAAGCTACCAGTATGTACCGTATTTACGCGCGTAATTTTCGCCCTTGTATAATTGGCGCCCCCCTAATATTTTGCCAGATTTTCGGAAAACAATATTTACTCGCATATTTCGCGCTCCCCGGCGGCTGGGCCCAGCCCGCCCAAGCCAGCTCGCCAAGCGCGCACCTTTGGGCCTTTCGATACTTCGACCGGGTGCGCGCCTCGCCAAGCACACGAGCGCAGTCAAGCAGGCTGCTAGTGCGAAGTCACTTCTTCCGAAGACCTCCCCGGGACTAGGGCCCTGTTACGACCGGCCCTGGAAGCCAAGCAGGAAGAGTTTGGGGGGAACCGGTTCTTGACCGACGGTGTCGTCCACCCCCACCTCCCCATTCGGGTTCCTCCTCTCGCCGGGAGAGCTCCGGGGTCTGCTGTGCGTTCGTGACCATGTTTGGTAACATTTTAGGGCGCCGTGACCATATATGGACCTCGTGTTAGGTTGTGCCACTCCATGTGTTGTGAGGTGTGTTTCCCCCTCTCTCGTGGCCGAGGTGCCGGAGACACCGTATTGGCTGACGATGCGGACGGGGCGCCCAGTGTCAACGGCGCGGCGCTATAAAATGCCGAAGACGTTTTGTATCACACTCACTCTTCTCTCTTTGGGTCAGTTGACCACTTCTCCACATGTAAATAAATCTCTGTTGTTCGTTCGGGCGCTTGTTCTCGCTGAATTGTTGGACGATGGATCCTGCGACGGGGCCAACTACCGAAAACAAGACCGGCAGGACCCGGAGTCACAACAACTGGATGGCAGCGGCGGGATGCCGATAACCCCGAAAGCGACCACTGGACGGAGTGAGCCCGAAGTTCAACAACGGGACGACAGGAGAAGGAGGACACGAGCTCATCGACTTCCAGAGGAAATCGAACGGCACTTCTGAGAGGCACGACGCCGGAGACATGACTGCGAACTGGGTGAGTGCCGGCTTTCTCTGTTAAATTTTACCAGACATTTACTCTATGTGTTAAGTAAAAGCTGGTAGAGAGGGGCTGTCTTGGTCATTGGGTTAACAGGTAACTTGCGTCAGGCAGAAATTGTGTGATAGCTTGGTTAAGCTCTTTCTGTCAGTGGCGTCAAGGTTAACAGTGACAGGGCAGGACTCCGTGTAAGAGCTTTTGAAGCTTTATTTGTAGACTAAGTTAACGGAAAACTTGAGGCAAGGCAGGTATCTCGAGCTGTCGTTGCCGTCAAGGTTAATTAGTTGCAGGACAGGAATCTTTGTGGAACAGAGACAGCGGTACTGGAGGCAGCCATGAATCTGAAATCCCTGCGAAAGTCCATGTTGTTGCTTCTTGCAAGGGAGTTGAATCTGGAGGTGTCGGACTCTCAAAGAAAGCCAGAGCTGATAGAGGCGATTCTCGCATTGGGGGCGGAGGATGACGAGCTGTCAGAATGTGTCGAGGAGATTCAGGAGAGGCAAGCGGCAGAGGCCGAAAGAAAGGCGGCCGAGGCCGAAAGGAAAGCGGCAGAAGCCGAGGCAGATAAGATGCGAAAGCACGAGCTTGAAATGAAGCGCCTCGAGCTAGAGATTAGCCATAATAGTAGAACAGGAGGCAGCGAGGCATCCGGTACCGCAGAGCGGGTCAGGTTCAAAATGACGGACCTAATGAGATCGTACAAGCTAGGGGAGGACATTGGGCTGTTTCTCGTCAACTTTGAGAGAACTTGTGAAAGGCAAGGTTTCAGCCAGGATACGTGGCCTCAACGCTTGTTGTCCCTACTTCCGGGGGAGGCCTCAGAAGTAATCGCGCGCCTCACGAAAGAGGAGGCTGACGAGTACAGTGAGGTAAAGTCGAGCCTTCTCAAGAAATACAGGTTGTCAGCGGAAGGTTTCAGACAAAAATTTCGCAACGCCGTAAAAGAGAACAATGATTCATACCCGGAGTTTGCTTACAAGTTAATGGCCAACATGGGGGAGTGGCTCAAAGAGGCAAAGGCGTATGGGAATCACGACAAGGTGCTCGAGTGTATCGGTCTGGAACAATTCTATCAAAGGTTACCAGAAAAGGTGAGGTTCTGGGTGCAGGATAGACCGGACGTGAACACAGTAACGAAAGCCGCAGAGCTCGCTGAAGAATTCGTTACGCGCCGCGCCCTCGGGGCAAACAGCGAGCCTAAAAGGGAAAAATTCCTACTACCGAATAAGGCGCCGTTTAGAAAACAACCGACAAGTCTCGCACAAAAGGGTGAGGAAAACAATTCATCTAACCATGGGGCGTCGGCAGAGGCAAGCAAAAGGAAATTTGAGGCGAGAAAACCGGCTGCTTGTTGCAATTGTCACGAAACAGGGCACTTCGCGAAACACTGCCCGAAAGAAAAGGTGGCCTTTTCATCTATAAATGAAGCCGACGAGAACATGAGGTTGTTAGAGCCCTATATGTACGACCTTACCGTGAACGGCAAGCAGTGTCGGGTTCTTAGAGACTCCGCAGCCACTATGGACGTAGTTCATCCGTCTTTTGTTCAGTCCGGACAGTATTCAGGAGACTGTGCCTGGATTAGACAAGCCGTAGAAGCAAACAGTCAGTGCCTCCCCGTAGCTAAAGTTGTCCTTAAAGGCGCATTTGGTACGTTGGAAACGGAAGCCGCGGTATCGCCATATCTACCCCCTCAGTAACCTTACTTATTTTCAAATAAGTCAGATCAAATGCTGAAGGAGAAAGGTCTAACGTTGGGAGAAGGCATAGTGCAGGCACTGACTAGATCGAAGGCACGTGCGCTGGCTGCAAGAGCAACATTCACTGAGGCAAACAAGCCTCAAATCGACAACGGGCCTGGTTGCGAGTTGGACACCACGGTAACAAATCGACTTGTGCGAGAACAGGCTGCAGAAGCCGTAGTCGCGGAAGCAACCATTCCTAAAGGCGACGATGAACCTCCTCCCGAATTGGAAGGGGTCAATTACGCCTCGTTGACCGAGCAAATAGAAAATGCCGTTGCTCCCAAGCCGATTCCTGGTAGTACAGAGGATAGCACAGAGGGTGACAAATTCCAGGTACTAGGAAATACAAAAGAGTTGTGTGTCATGCCAACTTCGGATAATTTCAGTCGGCTGCTGCAGGTGAGTCCCGCTTCATTAATAACCGAACAAAAGGGGGACCCGACGCTTAAGCAATTCCAGGACAGTTCGAAAGAGGGAATCGCCAAACGAAATGTGAGATTCCAAGAGAGGAGCGGCATACTCTATCGAAAATATCTAGATAGGCGAGGAGTAGAGTTTGACCAGGTAGTCGTACGTCAGGCGTATCGTCAGGATTTGCTTAGTTTGGTGCATGGAGAATCATGGTCAGGCCACTTAGGCGTAAAGAAGACGAAAAATCGTCTTTTACAGGAATACTACTGGCCTGGATGCTTTAAAGATGTAGAGAGGTTTGTAAAATCTTGCGATGTGTGTCAGCGAGTGGGTAAGCCGGGAGATAAGGCGAAATTTCCAATGAAACTGGTACCCGTAATCACTGAGCCCTTTCGTCGGTTGGTAATTGACACAGTAGGTCCTTTGCCCAAGACAACTTCAGGCTACCGTCACATCCTGACCTTAATCTGCCCAGCTACTAAATTTCCAGAGGCGGTCCCGCTAAAAGAGCTAAGTTCCGTCGAAGTAGTGAACGCACTTCTGTCCGTGTTCGCCCGGGTAGGCTTTCCTGCCGAGATACAATACGACCAGGGCACCATTTTCACGAGTGCCTTAACGACAACCTTTCTAGAGCGGTGTGGCGTGAAATTATTGCATAGTTCAGTGTACCATCCGCAGTCGAACTCGATAGAAAAGCTTCACTCCGTGATGAAGCGAATGTTAAGAGCCTTATGTTTTGAACGAAAAACTGACTGGAAAATGTGCTTACCTGCAACGATGTTTGCACTAAGAACTGCACCACATGAGACAACAAGGTTTACGCAAGCGGAACTTGTTTACGGCCGCAGACTGCGGTCTCCTCTTCGTATGCTGAGAGAGTCGTGGGAAGGTCAGTGTGATGATCCTGTAGTAGTGGAATATGTCCTCACCTTATTGGATCGTCTAACAAAAGCCCAAGAACTGACCGAGAGTGCGATGACCAAAGCACAGCAGAAGGCTAAGCTTTACTACGATCGGACAGCTAAAGCGCGACACTTTGCTGTAGGAGACAGGGTCATGTTGTTGAGGCCCTCCCAAAAGAATAAGCTTGAAGTGCAATGGGTCGGCCCGGCCGAAATTACTCGAAAATTGTCTGACACCAACTATGTGGTAAAATTACCAGGAAGTCGTAAGGCACACCAGGTGTATCATAGCAACTTACTCAAACCCTACAAAGAGAGGGAAGCCATCGTGAACATGACTTTAAATGTTCCGGAAGAGGTTCCGGCAGAAATCCCTGAATTAGCTCCCGAATCGGACGAAGTCCCGATCGAGAAAAGAGTTGAGGATTTAGCATCAAAGTCACAACTGACAACGAAGCAGAAGCAGGAATTGCGTGGTCTTTTGACCGAGTTTCAGGACAGATTTGTAAGCGAGCCAGGCCGGACATCCGTCCTCACTCATGACATAGAGCTTACCTCGTCGGAACCGGTAAGATCTAAGACGTATCGGGTGTCACCTCGCCGGCTTGAGCTAATAAAAGCAGAGGTTAACAGGATGCTGGAATTGGGCGTGATTGAGCCGTGTGAAAGTGATTACACTTCCCCGTTAATTCTTGTGGAGGTACCCGGCAAAGATCCGCGTCCTTGCGTAGACTATCGTAAGTTAAACCTCATCACCAAGGATCAGACATACCCAATTCCCCACATTGAGGAACGCGTCGAGAGGGTAAGCAGCGCGCAATTTATCTCAACGCTAGACCTAGTGAGAGGTTACTGGCAGGTGCCGCTCACCGAGAGGGCGAGCCGGTATGCTGCATTTATTTCACCATTGGGGACATTCCGCCCTAAAGTGTTGAGTTTCGGCCTAAAGAACGCGCCTTACTGTTTTTCAAACTTAATGGATAAGGTTTTGCGGGGTCAAGAGGACTTCACATTGCCTTACTTGGACGACGTCGCCGTGTTTTCCTCGTCCTGGCCAGAACACTTGGCGCATTTGAGAGCAGTACTGACACGCCTACGCGAAGCAGGTTTAACGGTAAAGGCGCCCAAGTGTCAGCTAGCACAAGCAGAGGTACTCTATCTCGGGCATGTTATCGGTCGAGGGCATCGCCGTCCCTCTGAAATGAAAGTGGCAGCTATCCGAGACTTTCCCCAGCCCCGAACGAAAACTGATATTCGGGCTTTTCTTGGAATAGCTGGTTACTATCGTAAGTACATCCCTAGATATTCCGACATTGCCAGCACTCTTACTGACGCGTTGCGCAAGACCGAGCCCCAAATGGTCGACTGGGATGAGGAGAAAGAAAAGGCTTTCCGCGTTTTGAAAGCGGCCTTGTCGAGCCAACCTTTGCTTAGTTCACCGGACTACTCGAGGCCTTTCATAGTCCAATGCGACGCTAGTGATAGAGGCATGGGGGCAGTTCTTAGTCAAAGGGATGAGGGGGATCAAGAGCATCCCGTCCTCTATGTTAGCCGGAAACTCACCCTTCGCGAGCAGGTTTACAGCGCTAGCGAAAAGGAATGTGCGTGCTTGGTTTGGGCAGTCCAGTAACTGGCTTGTTATATTGCCGGAAGCAAGTTCATTGTGGAAGTGGACCACTGTCCTCTCACCTGGCTACAGACCATGTCCTCTAAGAACGGCCGCCTGCTGCGTTGGAGCCTCGTTTTGCAACAATATACGTTTGAAATACGCTACAAAAAGGGTGTACTCCATGGCAACGCTGATGGCTTAAGTCGATGCCCCTGACGCGAGAGGATGTCTCGAGAACTCTGGCATTTTTTTTCCTGACCTAGACAAGAGCTAGTGATGGTTTTTCTACTCTTTTAGGTGTATTTGTTTGAAAACGTTGAAGACACGGCTATCCAGGGTTTCGGGTTCGGTGTGCTTCCAGTGTTGTTGTTTTGTGTCACCTTAAAGTGTGAGTAACATTTTGAATAAATTGTGTATTTCCTTTATTATCAGTTAAAGGGGAAAATTGCCTGGTGGAGTTTGGCGGAATTGTCCGGCGCTCACCGGCTGAGTAGTTGTGTTTTCATGTGCGTATGTGATGTCTGTTGAGCCCACAATGAAGCAGGTCTTGCCCTCTACTTCATCAAAGACAGTCGTCACCAAACCGACTGCCGGCGCTGATCTCTCCGGACAGTGGCTGCAAACCTCAGCCCATCGAGATCTTGTGCGCGCTTGCTAATGCAAGTTCCCTGCCATCGAGGGAGGCCTTTTCAATAATGTGTGGTTGCTTAGTTCTTCCGGTATCGCCGTATCATGGGAGCTAGTTCCTCCCAGCATTGTCGAAAGAGCTTCAAGAAACCGCGTCGAGCGCGGTTCGAGTGCGCTCGACGGAACCGAGGAAGATGAGCCTTGGGAGGGCGGTGGCAGCTGCCGCGACGATGATCCCCAATCAAACTTCGCGATCAGTGATCTCCACTAGACCGCGCGTGACTGGATCTGACTGGTAAAATTCGCGCCAATTTTTTCAAACTTAACAAGTACACTTCGTTCATGCTCCAATTTTTTTCTTCTTTTTTAGATGCATATACTGTGAGCGTTAGGACTGCGACACAATATTTCGTATGCGCTCGTGAAATCCCCGCGTAATTTGCGCATCTCATTCTCGGGGCCCCAAAATCGCGAAAAAAAGTGCGCAAATTATGTGAGTAAATACGGTATCCCGAATACTGCGAGCGAAGTGACAAAATTTCACGCTGCGACACGGTGCACTAAGACATAACTCGTACTTCATAAGGGCCACAAGATACAACGTAACGTTAGCAGCGCGTTGTTACTACAGAATGAAGCTACAAAATTCCTTGTGTAGGGTTCCCTGTTTGCACCCGACAAAAGATTTGGTAAAAAAAAAAAGCTAATGTCAAAGCTCTTTAGGCATATCGCCTCCTACACATGAAAACTCCATTTTGGGGACCAAAAAGCCCCCACATTTCTTAAGGAGTGTGTGAGACCTCGCGGGACGGACTAGCACTCGTGTAACACGAGTATCGGAAAGATTGGTGATAAAGCAGCGTCGAACAGATTTAAGCAATTCTTGCGTTACAACATTCCCGCACATAGAAATAAAATAAACAGCGCAACATCTTCGTCCTCTATAAATCTTGCTTGCCTATTTGAAATCGTAAATTTATGATCAGATACTTCTTTTCTTGTACAGAGGCAGAGACATACATGGACATGCGCACAGGTTTGCGCCTGTTTGCGCATGTTTGTTTCGTCCGTTGTGCGAGAAATTTCCATGGAGTACCAACTTTAGCGCGAACCTACACTTCGTAAATATATATTGCGGACATCCTTGTTCTAAGCACACTCGTCAAATAGAAGCTGTACGTGCGCCTAATATGCTTTTACTTTTTCAATTACACCTTTGAGTACTATCAAATAAGAAGTATGCACTGTTCTGGTGATCATGATATTTCATTTACGCGCACACTAAACCTGCTAAGAATGCGTATACATTTACGTAGTCGCATTTAAGCCCATGACAAGTGTATATATATATATATATATATATATATATATATATATATATATATATATAGGCAGGCATGGTGGTTGAGTGGCCATAGCGTTGCATATAGTCTAGTAGATCCTCCGTGAGCGGTCACCACGTTGTGACCGCTCACGGAGGATCTACTAGACCATATATATATATATATATATATATATATATATATATATATATATATATATATATATATATATATATATATATATATAACGTGTTGGGTAAACGAAGCTATCATTACGATTACTGTGCTGCGTGCATGATGCAAGTAAATCATGACCTGGCTGAGAGTAACAGAAAACGCTGACCTACGGTATTCTCAAGTAGCACGTCTTGAATGGCACGTCTGGAATTTTGACATTTTCATTTCCTTTGAGTTTCGTTGTGTCGAGAGCTAATACCAATATATTTGCTGCTTTTAAGATACTTATTTATCACAGCTAACTACAAATCGCAATAATTCTAGCAAAAAAAAATGCACCATGTCAGCGTTACATGTGTGTGTACAACCATCTAGAAATATTTCATCGAAGCCTTCATATAATGATTAGGTTACCACCATTTTACAATCGTTCCTTACCACCGGAGGAACATTCGCATGGTTCATGTTCACGTTATGCATCGTGGTTGTTTAGTGAAGTGGGTAAAAGATTCGGCTTCCAAATGTGTGGCACTGAATTCGAAGGCCAGCACAGCCAAGAGTATTTATTCTTGTTTCATACATTTATCAATAACGATTCGTGTCATGTAACGTATGGGCCGACGGACTGACACGCAATTTTGTCGTTCAGCCGGCACAAAACTCTTTACACGCTTAAGAATAGTCGTAGAGACTTGACATCGCAAAGTGCTAAGAGTCGAGCTTAGGTATTTCAATCGTATGTAAAGGAATATACCATATAATCGTATAGCCGCAACTTACAGCGATAAACGAAAAGCATGCAGCACTTACCGTAGACGTCGAGGGACGCTTCCTTTTTGTAGATGAACTCGCTGGCGTTCCGCGATAACGCGTAGCAGGCGTAACTACCAGCGTGTTCGAGAGTCGGACAGTTCAGCCGCAGCGTCCACACGGCAGACTTCTCCTCATCCTCGCCGGAAGAATCGACCTCGGAAGACGTCGCCTCGCCACTCGGCAAAGTTGTCGTGGCCTGCGGCGACGCAGTCGTGACGTTCTCGGCGTCTTCACCCGAGAAGACGTCGCCACCGGGCGTCGTCAGCGAGGTCGGCGGCTCGGTCCAGGTCTCGTTAGAAGACGACGTGGAGTTGTGCGCCAAGGTCGTCGAGTTGTGGGCCGACGCGTTGGACGGTGTGGTTGTCGCGCCCGGTGTCGCTGCGGTCGCCGGCGGTGTTGTGGCCGGCGGCGCGACGGAGGAGACCGCCCTGGCCTCGCGAGTTGGCGGCGGCTCGAGCACAACGTTCGGAAGCTTGGAGGCGTTCTCGCCGTGGAACGTCCACCAGACTTCGATGTTGGGACCTGCGGTGTCGAGGCGACAGCGGAGCACGGCCGCCGAGCAGTTCGACACCAGCGGCGGCTCCGCGACGTGCTCGAGTATGGACAGGCAACCTGCGCCACAAAAGAGAAACACCTTCAGACTCCGTGCCGCGATTTCGCGGTATAAGACGCCAATTCGCCATAATGAGAGCTATATAAGACAGGTATAGCGCCTATCTGGTCTGCATAAAGACCAGATTAATTCAACTCCCTCACCCATTGTTACAGCTGCCATACATAATCTTGGCCACAGCCATCAGCAGTTGGTACTGCCAGAGCTATAGGAGCTGCTGGCTTGGTTACCTTATCATAACCGATGGCCAACCGCCACCCACGACCCGCACAGCCGGTATGCGATAAGGACCAGCTGGACATTATTATGGTGGTCCACTCCGTGTAATCCACTCCCTGGTGTGCCATGCAGTCGCATGCCCAATCTGCTTTGTCTCGCATGACAGTCATGAGCGTTTAAATGATCTCAATTCGTTTTCTGCATTTGCGACTGCGCGAGTGCAGACAACACGGTATGGTCGAAAAGCGCGAAATCCTACCTGGCTCAACGCTTATTGCTGACATTCCACGTGTTTTACGAAGAGATAAATGGCGAGGAGGAGATAGAGTTTTTATAGGAATGGTAGTCAAGGTGGGAAAGAAACGACTGTCTCGCTTTTAAACTCAGTGTGGTTTAGGGGCCTCAAGGCTGTTCCAAGATGCAGGGAATGAAAGAGTGATGAGTTAGTGTTATGTTCCGAGATACACGGTATCATGAAAGAGTGATGACTTAGTGTTAAGCGTACGGCCGACAAAAAAAATCACAGCATATCCACGGAGTGAATAATGATGAGCGAGGCGAAGCGTCCCTCAGCCGATCCGTCTTCTGTCTGTCCGTGTGTTATTGCTTCCGTGCGTCCATCCGTGCGTCCATCCATCTGTTCATGCGTCTGTCCGTGAGTCCGTCCATCGATCTGTCTGTCTGTTCGTGCGTCTATCCATACATCCGTCCGTCTGCTAATCTGTCTGTCCATCAATCCGCGCGTCCATCCAGTGAACACTAAGTACCGCTATCTCCCATCTCGCATCCGCTACGGCACATACGCGCTCTAGAGCGGGTATGTGCCACCGGTGGTTACGTACTACTACATATATGCATACAAGGAATGGACATACTCATGCCTTAAGGAGCTTCGCCCCTAAAAAAAGAAAGCTGCTAACCAATGTGAGTTCTGGTTCAAGACAGTGTGCACAGATCTGCATGCCTATAAGGTCGCGCGTGCTACCGAGCGCATGACGTCACTGACTCCGCAACAGCCGTAACCTGTCCCCACCCCCCCCCCCCCCCCCGGCAGAGCTCAGCTTGCTGCCTGCGCGCTCCACACAGACGTGGACGGCGTTGTTGAATGCATACGTTCATACTAGACAGACAGAAAAAAAAGAACTGGAAGATAATAATTTTAATTGGGCCCATAAGTTGCATTTACTTCCAGTGGCGTAACTCCAGAAACGCCCCGAAGGGGGACACATATCACACCATGGTAGCCATTTTGTTTTTAGACATGCGGTTTGTATTATTTACGCAAGAATTAAATCACAATTTGAAATAAAACTTTAAAAATGCGCATGGGATTCCAGCTCGAGCAATTCCATCAAATCTACTGCAAAATTAGTCCACTACAACATTGCAATCCTCTTTGCAATATTATATTGCGCCTAATATATGTATTCAACGATGATCAGCATCCACGTAACTTGAAATATTTCATTAATATATGTATCTGCATTTGTATTCCGGAATATTTTTTTTCATATTTTTGCGAAATATCTTCGCAATATCACGTTACGTCATTCACGAATGTATCTCGGTATCAGTATTTTAGACTTCCCGCACGTGCATTTTGATATCTGTATTCCGGAATACTTTCCTGAACATCTCTGCCCAGCCCTACACACAAATACGTCTCTCGGCTTTCGGTAAAATCTCCCGGTTATCCCGGCCAGTTAGGCTCTCAATGTAGACTCCTTTAGAATACAAAATCACGGCATATTAACGAAGTGAATGATGATGAGTGGGCGAAGCAGTGGGATCCCTCGGCGTTACTGTAAATCACTCGTGGCGCTGACTCCTCACGCTCATAAAGAGTTCCAAGCTGTGTACAGTAATTTACATTGTTTATTGGTGATAACTGGTATGTTATGTTGTCGTGAATTTCGTTTTGTCTGCATTATTACTGCTTAGTGGCATCGGATCCAGGAGGAAGTTGGCAAAGAGTTAGGTCTGGGCACGTTTCCCTGGTGGTTATCGGTTGTTTCCAGTCATACGAAATGCATCGTAGATAGAGCACATCAAGGGGCACACTACTGCACAAGCCAGTCGTTGTCCGTGATCATCATCGTCGTCAGCGTGATCACGTATACTGGGTACCTTGCGTGTGCTGTGCCACGATGGCAGAATATGGACGTGTGGTCTTGAACGCGCTCATTTTTCATCGTCATCAGCTTCATCGTCAGTGGGGGCTACGGCATACAACGCCAACGCCAGACAACGGACAAGCCTTGATTTTGAGGAACTTCGCCCATAACATCACATTCCATCTTCCAGCACGACGACGGTTTTCTTGCGGGCATGCGAGTGCACATGCAGCGCTCGAGAGCACGTTTGAATCCTCGATTTGGGTGTTTTCCCCTTCGATGCTTGATGAAGTGCGTGGCTAGGCTTGTCGGCGTCTCCTCTCGGCACTGTACGCTATGTTTGCCATAATGGGTGAATCCCACAACACGCCACCGGTCCTCAAAAAATGAAGGCAAGACGTAGGCCAACAAATAGCCGATGACGTTAGTGGAGCTGAAACACCCTTACCTTGTAGAGGAGGAGGAGGAGGAGGAGAAGAAGAAGAAGAATAAGAAGAAGAAGAAGAAGAACAAGAACAAGAACAAGAACAAGAACAAGAACAAGAAGAAGAAGAAGAAGAAGAAGAAGAAGAAGAAGAGGAAGAAGAAGAGGAAGAAGAAGAAGAAGAAGAAGAAGAAGAAGAAGAAGAAGAAGAAGAAGAAGAAGAAGAAGAAGAAGAAGAAGAAGAAGAAGAAGAAGAAGAAGAAGAAGAAGAAGAAGAAGAAGAAGAAGAAGAAGAAGAAGAAGAAGAAGAAGAAGAAGAAGAAGAAGAAGAACCATAGTGTACGATGCATTCCAACTGACGTTTTGACGACGTTAGTGGAGCGGAAACATCCTTCCCAACAGGTCCTGTTTCAGGCTTGGCGCAACTAGTGCCTCATCAAAGAAATATCTATATCTCACAACACTGCATGCTACGCTCTTCCCCGAAATTCACGTTAGGAGAGCTGAAACACCCTTTCCTACACGCTTCGCCCCTCCCTAGTTTTTTTCTCTCTTCGCAGGAAAGAAAACAGGCCTTAGATCTACTTTGTCGTTCTCTTTTACAATGCCTTTTTACTCTAATAATGAACTGCATTGCAAAGACGGCTTTAACGAAGGTCCAACGAGTCGCTAAGTCAACCAGAGAGGACGAAAATTTCCGTCTGCCTCCCTTCCGCGTGAATGAGGCCCTCAACGCGACGACTTCTCGTCGCAGACCCCGGGGGGCGTGTCGGGACAGATTCTCTCGGCTCTCATCTTTCACTGTTCCGTCGTCGAAGCGGCAGCATTTGGCAGATGCCTTCGGGCTCCAGGATGTGTCCAGCGGCGTAATCGGGCCGCTGCTGCCCAGACGTCGTAATTAATGAGGACCGCCCGCGCGGCTGCCGTCCGCTTCGACGCAATCGAAGCGCGCCGCGCCTGAATGCATAATCCGACCGCCGCAGCGCTCGGAAATAAGCACGCAGCGACAAATGGGTCTCGGGGCATTACAGACGCCTCTACGCATCGCAGGCGCGGGGCGCGGGGCGCGCGCGTCTTCCTGCAGGCACAATCGGTGCTCCTTCGTCCGTAAGCGTTTAGAGAAAGGGCCCAGTACAAGGCAAAGCAATCGAAATGCGTAGCCTGCGGCCAGACTGCTCGCCAGTTGGATACGAGGAAAAAGTTAAAGCACTTCACTGCCTAAGTTACATGCAGTGCAGATAATGTTGATCGTTCAATCAATCAATCAATCAATCAATCAATCAATCAATCAATCAATCAATCAATCAATCAATCAATCAATCAATCAATCAACCAATGAATCAATAAGTTTCCACCTAAATCTCATTCTAAAGAGTTTTGTAAGCTTAAATGGGAAAAGAAAGCCCTTTTGTTAAAATCCTCTAAAGTACCTGTCATCTTTTACAAATGCGGAGCAGTGAGCCGGGCAACATCAGAGCAGCACGAAATGAATTAGGTGAAACGGACTGAACGACGCAGTCAACAAAAGTCAAAATGGCGGCAGTTTTGCGTTCGTCCTTCTACACCCTCACTGGTAATGCCTTCAGGCTTTCATTCTCTAGCAACAGTACGACAGTTGTTCGCAAGCACTCGCTAACACCTGTTTAACACAATCAATACGAGTAAGTTATAACCCATCATTTTCTGAATGTACGGGCGCGCTTAAGCGCATACCAGAAGCGCATGATTTCGTTCGCACATAATCCACTAAGCTTGGATGCGCGGCCACGCCGTCTGCAGTGGTGCGCCGCAAAGCGCAGTGACGCTGAGGCGTGTTCACGCATGGCCTCCAAGATGGCGCGCCGGCTGCTTTCGCCGGCGCGCAGTCTCGGAGGCCATGGCTCACAGCCGCGTTGAGGCGTGTCCACGCGTGACCTCCAAGATGGGGCACCGGCTGGTGTCGCCGACGCGCAGTCTAGGAGGCCATTGATCCCCTTAAGAGTGGACGGCACTGTAGGAGATATAGGTAAATATTACCGAAATGATAAAGCACAGAAACAAAGGAAAACTAAGCTGTAATTATACGAGATAACCTACGGATATCAATGAGGTTGCTAGGCTAGACATTTACTCGCTCCAAGACAAGGTGACCCTCAGGTGTTTTGCAGCTAGCTAAAGTGACCTATACAAATGAGTGGAGGGGGAATCGATCAAGAAAGCGTGGCAGTTTTTTAGACACTTAGAATAGAATACTTAGAACAGATGTTTATTTCATGAGCAATAAAGATCATAGAGAGTGAGAGAAAAATCTGCTTTTAGGCAGCTTGACACAACCTAACGAAACCAAGAGACAATGAAGCTGAGGACGCTATACAGAACATTACCTTGGTAATGTTTTGTTACCTTGTTTTAAGTAGGTATCGTACTTGTGACACCAATAGAAAACAATTAATAGGTTTGGAAAAAAATAAACTTTCCGCAGGCACGCAGGGTCGAACTTGCAACCTTAGAACAACGCGTAGTGGCATAGCGATATGCAGCGTACGGCAGAAAAAAAGCACAGATGCAATCTACAAATAAATCCCACACAGGCAAAGAGAAAGTAAATATCAGGCAGACATAGCTTGCACGACGCTTTCTACACCGAAGGTTCCTTGAATATGATGCACGGGTCTTTTGGCGCAAGCGCCATGCTTGGCGAAAGTGCGCCGCACTGAAGTATAATGGAAAGTGAACAGGCAATCAATGATTCGTAGGATGCAATGTGGCTGTAAATAGACCAGCAAAACACGCGCTATGGAAGCGCAAAAGTTATGTATATTGTAAAATAATGGCAGCGACAGATGGGGTGGTCAGGTCTACAAGTGTTGAGTGAAAGCGGGCTGATCATGCAAATATGGGAATTTTGAGAGATCACAACTGCCTCCTCAATGCTTTCGGTTCCAAAATCCGATATGTACGTATAAATTCACCGAGATGTACCTGTCCGAAATACCTATAGCGCGTCACAGCAGGCTGTGTAACGAATGTCCAGGGAAAGTAATGATTTCGAGGACACTTACACGAGTCATGGGCACGGTGGATCCGGAACTGCCATGACACTGACTAGAGCCCCGTCCTTCATTGTGCAGGGTATTCTTGGATTCACCGCGGTATCAACCACTGCTCATGAACCACACGCCAACCATCGTTTTTGCGATGTACGCATGTGTGCCATCAGCGGCGATATGGCACTTCCTATACCTCATCATTATCTCCAGGCAAGGCCACGTGCCTACGTACTGAAAGGCGTTGAATTTATCTGGACCACTGTAATTCCTTGGTTGTACACGTAAGGAAGTACACGGAGCTTAGATGCACGTCATCACTGCATCCGCTGCTAAGAAGGAATGCGAGAGCAAACGACTGACTTCTTGCGCTTGCCTTTGTTGCTGGCTGAGGACTCACCGCCATAGACTACGCTGCACGCAGTCGTGAGCCTGCGAATAAAAGTACTTCGCCAGTGCAGCCACAACGCGTGTCTGAGAACCCCGCTACCTTTGCTTCGAGCGAACTCAACCAGCCAGTATAAGCCCTTCCTTAGAAACGTAAGAGCTGGCCACCCACCTCGTTACAAACGGCTCCGGCCGGAAAGCTGACCCCCCGGGATTAGCGTCTTCGTAATCCTTCTTCCGGAACCGTCAGGGCTATTATCTCGACAATACCCGGAGGCTCGTCTCTCACCAGACCAGCCACTGCCTCCTCTTTCATATTGTTCTGTTCAACTTCTTTCCCGCGTAGTTTTGACAAGGCGAATTCGATATAACAGACGTAACCAAGACACTATCAATCCCACTTGCAACATTGTCAATGCGCAAAGCTGTAACCTACACAGTAAACTCCATGCAGTTGCTTTAGCCTTTTTTTTTTTGACCCTAGAGGGACAAGTAACCACCCAGAAGACGAACTGAGATAATTCCACTAATGGAAAAATTGTTTATTGTATTGGCTAAAACGAATCTTGTTTTCAGAAAGTTGGAAGTCTTCCAGGCTTACATCACTTGGCGGACTAGGTGACGATTAGCCGAAGTAATAGAAACCTCACTCCCCGTAGCAAGCCAGTCAGAACAGAAAAAAAACCTCTCCTGTTATTAGTAGACGCTAACTTATAGTTTTATTTTTTCACAAACAGTCACGAAAAATTCGAAAAAAGTTCCTTTTGGCGCACCTCACGGCAGAAAGGCGAAGGCGCACATGATTCCTATTAGGTGAACTTTTACTGGTGTACGCGCTGAAATGCTGTGTTGAATTAAGTGTTGAAATCCAGAGCACTTCTTAAAAATTATAATCCTTTCTCACTTGAAATGCACAAACACACCTTCGCTTGACGTATCAGATTATCATGAGCGGAAGCATAAAGGTTGTTAACCTAGAGCCAAGCGGCACCTGCCGACGTGTTGTAGAAGTACCAGAAGTGTTTGGCTCGCGAAGAATTAATGGGACTTAAAGTGGCAACGGGGGACCGGAAATCAATATACGTGCTTTTAATATTACAAGAAAAACAGTTGAATATGTCAAAATGAAAGTGGAGGAACACAGCTGCAGCATTCACCGAAGCGAAAGCAGAACGTCGAGCGTAATGAACCGTTTCTGAGGAGGGATACTCGCATCGATATCACTTATGAGCGTTGCTAGAAGATGTATTGTAATTCATTTAATAATTTCTCATATACAAAAATCCTGCTGACAAAATAAACAAGCGCTTTTAGGATGAACCGCCGCAAGTTTAGCCACTACCAGAGAGGATTTCAACACACCGTGAAAAACAAGATAAAAAGAATTGATGGTTCTTTTTAATTCAGTACCTCCAAGCCTACGAGACGTAGTTGACTGGTTAACCTTGAGCGTTTCACCTTAAAGCATTAGAACCAACTACACACTAGCGAGCTCAATAATGCTCCTTTAACAAGCGTTATTGCAGTTGCGAGTTTGTCCCATACGCCACCCACTCTGGGTGAAGAGAAGGAAGTACATGCAAGATATAATCACAGGGATGCAGGAAGAAAACATTTGTGAACCGTACATGGCACAACGTACGTGGTCAAACATGTCAGTAAGAGAGGATTAACATATAGAGAAAAGTGGTAGCGAACGCCCAAAAATGACGAAAACTTCCCCACTTTCTTTAATTCTATAAAAAAGAAACGCAACGAATCAAACCTAGTTTATTGTGACGCCGCACCGTTTATTGTAACACTGAAATTGCGGTGAGTTGCGTAGTGGGAGCGTGAAGAGTGCGCTTTTGTTACCGACCAAGCAGTACCAGGCCACGCCGTCGTATTCGGCGCAGCCAGGCGACGGCGCGAACGCCTCTACAACGTCCGCATGATGCATACCTAGACAAAAGAAATGATGCCCTAATACAGTGCAATAATGTGTTTATGTTTACTTCATGGTACAGCACATGTCCAGTGGAACATCTGTCATGTGCCTCAAGATTTTGATAAATGCTGTAAATCATGTTTCGTGCACCATGCTCTTGTATTCGTATTGTGAAGCGAATGATAACATATATATTTAAAAAAAAAGAGACTGCTCCCCGTTACACAGTTGCAACAACTTCTGTCAACGGTACAACCAAATCACCTTCGAGAGGTGATAAAGCAAAGTCAAATGAAGATTACAGATGTGCTTTTTTTAAAAGTACACCAACGTAATGTCATGTATGGTATTTTTTACAGAAAGCTTATTCTCCTGAAATCCGCTGTTTTTTCTTTCAAAAACAAAAAGTTAAAAGGAAACAAGATACATTCTGCGCCCACGAAAGAAAAAAGAAAAAAAGAAAAGATGACAGGTAGATGTCCATGACGGCAGAAAAGCAATACTCAAATCGACGACGAACTGACTGCAAACACATTGATACCCACCCCCTTATTGAAGTTATTCGTTTAGTGATGTACTACTAAACAAATAACTTGTTTCGTTCCTGTGTACAGCAACAATACACTGTAAGCAGCAACGCTTTAGAGAGAAAAACAAAACACAAACAAAATACCAGACCACGAGAGGATAAAAAAAAACAGCTAGCAAGCTCCGCTTCTAAAAGGAGCCGAGCGAACAGGAAGGAAATGAGAACGGAAAGAACAGGCACTGCCATTAACAAAGCAGAAGCAATGGCGATGTCGCACGACACAAGAAGAGATACAGAAACGCATTGCGTCTTTGTCGCCAAGAAGACGTCGTCACCGATGTCGCGGGGAGGGAACGGATCGGTCAATCGAGCGTACGTTTAGCGGTGATGGATCGAAGGCGGTCGCGTTGTTGAGGCCACAACGCGGTTCTGGCGGGTAACCGCGAGAGCTCTGAGCGACATGTCGTACTGCGGATTTCAATGAACGGCAGAGCACACAGGATTTTAGAGCATGGTCGGAAATAGGAAGAAATGGCGAAGAAGGAAAGGAAGGGAAGTGAACCAGTTCAGGACAACCAGTTTGCTATCCTGCACGCAAGAACAGGATAGGGGAGATTGAAAGGTTCAAATAGACAGAAAAATAAGAGAAAAATAATGAGGAAGCTCTGCCCTCATGGTGCCAATCCTGAAAGAACTGCGAAGCCGAGCAGCCATTTTTGTTTCTCGTCAGTTTTCTCTTTCTTTCGTCATAATTCTTTCTAGTTCTCCTTTCCAGTTTTATCTCCTTATTCATATGTATTGCCTTCATCTTCCTACCCTCCTTTTTCTTTTTTTTCTATTTCTCGCTTACTTCCTGTTTAAAAACTTTATAAGTGGTTTGTGTTGTCGCGTTTCCGCAGCCACAGTGATAATGTCCACACCTGATATCACCATCAAGGCACTCGAAGAACAAAAAGAGGAAGACTACTTTGGCGGGAGCGCGCACAACCAGCAAAGATACATGTGGTTTTGAGTGCTTTACGCCAATGACGACCGCTTACGACAGCCGTCCCTTCATATAAAGTGCTCAGTACTTAGATGTCTCGGAAGTAAAAATGAAGCGGGACAATAGTGTCAAAAGTCGCTGGGACACTGTTAGTTTCGCGCCTCAGGCATAAATACCTGGTTTCTCTCAGCTCGCCAGGAACTACGTAATTTGTCATCGATAAAAAAAATCAATTGAACTGCGTTGTAAGGAAGCGAGACACATAACATGTGTTACCCTAATTAATGTAGGTGTTTTATGTCGCAAAACCAGCATCTGCTTGTGAGAGACGCCGTATTGGGAGGCTTCGAAAATTTCGACAGTCTGCGCCTTTTTTTTTTAATGAGCACCTAAACCTAGGCACACGGGCCTCTAGTATGTCATCTTCATCGAAATGCGGCCGCGACGATCGGAGTTTGATATCACGACCTTTGGCTCAGCAGTCAAACCTCGTATCGACCAAACCACCCTGGCGTGTCTTAACATACAACGTTTCAGGAAATGTCAATGTGCTAGAATGAAAAAAAAAGAGAGAAAAAATTTTCGAGAGGTGTACATACTAATATTAAGGGCAAAAAAAAAAAGTCCACGAAACATCGACAATCGCCTTCTATTCCACCATACTAAACCAATGATGAGAAAAACGACGACAAAAAAGTTATAGAAAAATAATATACTGGACAGACCTAATTAAATTCTACCCCATTCGATATTGTCTATGAAGGCGAATGTTGCAATCGTAAACATGCACGCACGGCAAAATGCAGGGAGGAGTGAAATCGGGTATGCGCTTGAGAATAGACGGAAAGGCTTGAAATGAAACATGGTCACTGAACAAGTCTGAATAAATTATCCAACGTATCGGAACCACGCACGGAACGATTTATAGGCGTCTTTTCTTCACCCAACTGACGTCAACTTTAAACAGCAACCTCCCTCGAAAGGCCACTGGCGCATACCCGACACATTCCAGCATACAGTTAACATAACGCATTATGTATAGCCAAAGACAAGACATACAAGAGTTGAAGATGGCCAAAATTAACGTATTATCACTGGCCTCCAATCACGTAAAATTGTTACGGGCGGTTGGGAACATTTACCAGCTTTGATATATTTATACGGAAACAAAATCTAATTGACAAGCGTGCTGAGCACACAAAGAAAGCTTAAACGCTGGATATGTTTAATCGAAAACTAAAACTTTGGAGTCTGAAGTGAAATGTGAACAAGAAAAATACATGTTGATCGAGGGCAGCTTACCAGGAATTGTAGAGGGCTTAAGAAAACAACAGAACTACGAAATAAGCAACAAAGCGCAACCACCATTACACAAAGAAGTGCGAGCGGGCGCACACTACCCCCCCCCCCCCCCCACTCACACGCACGCACGCTTGCGAACAGGTTGAAATGACATGAAGGTACGGCAAAGCGAAGATGAATGGAGAAAGAGAACCACGTGTTTGAACCATAGCCAGCGAACGGTGGCAACGCCGAAAATTTACGAGCAATATCTAGGAGGAACGCAACGAACGAAGAAGACCCGCGCAATGTGAAGTCGTAAATCAAGGCACTCCGTGTACAGCTCTCGTCGCGGGAACCACTCTCGGGACTTCAAAGGAGACATTCAGAGAGCCCCATTTTGTCGTCGTGTACTATAGCTGCAGCCCCCCGCCGAGCCGTCATTTACGTAACTCAAAATGGGGCAACAAGTTGAACTCTAAAGAAAGAATAGCCTCCGACAAAGCCAGAAACAAAGAAAGAGTATATTATAACCATCGCAACACTGAATGAAGCTTCTATTAGGCCTTGCGCATCGGGTATATATACCGATGGGAAGAAGAAGCGAGCGGGCGTGGGGACGAACGGCTGCGCTTTTGCAGGCTGGATAGTGTTAGAACCTTGTGCAACTACTCGGCGCATTTCAAAACCGCATAGTGTAGCACAACTCCGCGTACCAGACTGGCTGCCGACAGTAGCACCATATATACCTCATTTCTATACCACTGTGTCGTCGTTGTATTCGTTTTACAGCGGAAGCTGTTATGAGATCACAACTCGCGTCACGCGTCACCGTAGTTGTCCGCCGCCGCCGGTGTCCGTAACCACATCGCACGAAATTAGAAAAAAAAAAAAACTAGCGCCATTGACACAGTGCGGCTCGAACACGGGTCCGCTGGGTGCCAGCCCAGTATTTTACCACTAAGCGACGCCGGTGCTTTGGGACTTGTTGGCAAAACTGCCCTGGGCAGGCTTGATGTCAGGAAAGAATTCTCGTTATCACCACTTATAAAGCGTTTTAAAACAGCGAAAGAACAACCAGTCGTCGCGCAATGCGACTGTAGCGTAACGAGTGGGTCGCCCAATGCTCCAATGCATTAAAAAAAGCTCGTTGGTACGCGACAATAAACGCCCGGAGCTCTACCGACTGCACCACCACCGCACATGGACGAGGTTCCACAAACGCGCCTTATATCGCACACATATATAGTCTCTTTCTCCAACCCCGGCTGCGGCGGCTGCATTTCCGATGGAGGCGGAAATGTTGTAGGCCCGTGTGTTCAGATTTGGGTGCACGTTAAAGAACCCCAGGTGGTCGAAATTTCCGGAGCCCTCCACTACGGCGTCTCTCATAATCATATTGTCGCGAGAGCAAGGTTTCCAGCTCCAGTATCTTCTCAGGAAATTTGTGCAAAACCAACTCCTCTGCTTCTTTTTTAAGTCTTTCGTTGTACTCTTCTACCTTTGGGTTTGTTTCTCTGGCCATTACAGAGCTTCGGTTTTTTGACTTTAATGGAATGTGGGATAAATCATGTTTTCCAGCCTGGGACAGGCGCCTACACGCTGCATTTACGGCTTACCAACGGAGCAGTCAAGGTCGCCCCCGTTCGGGATTAGAAGGGGAAAGCTTACTAGGAAAAGCGTCTAGCGAGAGGCAGGTCCGGCGCCACCGTCCGAGTCTAAGCCATTGTTAACAGGCACGCGTGTCATTGAGAATGACATGGGGACGCGACCACTTAGCCTGACCGAGACATAGTGGCGGCAGGTAAACGACCATATTCGCTCGCGCTGTTGTTAGGATGTCGGGGCGCCTCGCTGTCGCATGTGCACCTGGTAAGCAATGGTGTACCCATCGCTCTTAAGGACGCTTCTAGAAAGCAACAGTTAATGAAAGAACTTACGGGGCCCGAGCGTGGGAACGGCCGCCGACGGTAGTACGCCGAAGGAAGCAGCACGGCCTGGTATGGGAGAGAGTGTCACGTGCGGAGGCCCTTTCCCTTTGCGTGTTTCATTTTGGTAAGGAGGTTTTTTACAAATGTAGTGCCTTTTATGAAAGTGTTTCTGTGATTGGTTGTGATGCTGCGAGTCCCAACATGTGATTGGTTTTTGTAAAGACTCTTTGTTCGACCAAGGGTTAAAAAGAGGATGTTTGAACTTGAAAAGTGAGCGGAGCGGAGTCGGGGTCAACGGCGGATCTCACCACCGGAGACCAGCTATGCGGGCCGAGGGGTATGCCACCATTTTCTATGTTTTGTCTTTGTAACCCAGTGCATTTTGTAACTTGAAGTTGTGTTAGCTAAATAAACCCCCAATGAGTGCTCCCCGAATTCATCGTGTTGACTTCTCATCGATTGCCTCCGCGGAGTTTCAACCACACTTATTCGTCTCCCTGGTCGTCCGATGCGCCTAACTTGAACAACCCCGACGTTTCGCTACAAAGTGGTGGAGGTTGCTCGGTAACGATTGTCCCGCTCCGAAATTATGCCCCGAGTCAACAACAAATATAAGGAACCTACCTCTGACAGCTCCACTATGACGGAACCCCATACCTTCTTCTCTGCTATGTCTACCCCCCAAGCTAAACCATTCATCGGACCACCAGTCTTTAGAGGTGCGCCGGAGGAATCTATTTCCGAGTGGCTACTTTGCTACGAACATGTAGCATCACTTAATAATTGGGACCAAGCCACGAAGGTGAAATTTCTATATCTGGCCTTAGACGGAGATGCGAAAAAGTGGCACAATACTCAAATTCTAACCGGTGCCCCTATTACATGGGAAGAATGGGCGACGCTACTAAAAACGTCCTTTACGAGTCGCCACTCAGTCGAGATCGCCCACTTGCGGCTACAAAACCGCACCCAACTGCCGTCCGAAACCCCCGAGCAGTACTACTATGACGTAGTACAGCTGTGTGCAAGAGTGAACCCGTCTATGACGGAAGATGATCGGTTGCGGCACCTTATACGCGGGTTACGTCCGGATGTTCAGGAGAAAATGATAATCGCAAACCCGGAGAGCTGCACTGCATTCCTCCAAATTTTGCAACGCATAAATCTGGCAGCTTTGATGAGCCGTGTGTCGGGGCTACAACCAATTGGCATCCAGTATTCCACCGGATCGCAGTCGTGGATGCAAAACATCGCGCATCCCGTAGGGTTCGCACCCGCCGCAGCGACAGGACACCCTCCTCCTACGTGTGTCGCCACTTGCGCCGCGGCCGAATTGCGTTGCCCGCGGGAGGTTGCCGACCGCGAGAGACACCTGAAAACGATTGCGGACTCGGTTGCCCTGCTGTCTGACCGGCTAAAAAGCATCGAAGACGAGGTGCGTCGCCCCCCAATGCCTTGGCCTCAGAGAACTTCCCGTGCCAACGACGGGCGTCCCCGATGCCAGATTTGCCGCCGCATAGGTCACATAGCACAACAATGCTGGCAGCGGTTCCGAGATGACAGGAACGATGAGGCTGAGCTTCAAGGCAATCAGAATGTGCAGCCTAATCCTTCGGGAAACGAGAACGGCCGGGCCTAGGGGGCCAGCCCGGCCGCCCCATCGGCACATTGTCGGAAGGTCAGCTTCTCACAGTCCCCACACGAGCCAACGGTACAGAAACGTTGCGACACCGCCCTGGCTTCAAGAATGGAAATGCCGACACGCTTTCCCGCCTTCCTCATGATCCCGCGCCTGTAAGCGAAGAAAACCCCTTACCGTTGCTGGTTCTGGATCAGGTGGATGTTGGAAAAAAGCAGAGGGCAGACCCATGGATGAAAGAAATTATGCAGCACCTCGAGCACCCGGATGCGCCCGTTGTCAGGAAAACTAAAAGAACGGCACGGAGCTTTCAGTTGATCGACGGTGTACTGTATCGAAGGGCGAAAGGGTTTCAGGAGGATCGTGCTGCGCTCGTTGTCCCCAAGTGCTTGAGATCTGAGATTTTAAGGTACTGCCATGACGCCACCACGGCAGGCCACTTAGGTGTCAAGCGCACATGGGAGAAAGTTCGTTGCCGATATTTCTGGCCGAAGATGTTCTCGTACGTAAGCAAGTACGTTCTCTCCTGCCCCGACTGCCAGACACGAAAGCAACCACCGGGGAGGCCGGTCGGTTTCCTCCAACCGATCCCACCTGCAGGTCGACCTTTTCAGCAGGTGGGCATGGACTTCATTGGGCCTTTCACTAAATCCAAAGCAGGGAACCGCTACATCGTCGTGATTACCGACTACCATACGAAATGGGTCGAGGCTGTCGCGTGTCCAGCGGCCACTGCCGCAGAAGCAGCCAGAGCTTTCGTCGAACAAATCGTCCTACGTCATGGTGCCCCGGAGAAAGTAATAAGCGATCGTGGGCAGCACTTTGTCGCCAACTTGACCGAAGAAGTATTCCGGCTCGTGGGTAGCGAGCATGCCACCACAACAGCATACCACCCACAGGCCAACGGCTTGTGCGAGCGTTTTAACCGCACGTTGGCTGACATGCTCAGCATGTACGTTTCCTCACACCACCGCGACTGGGATGAATTCCTACCGTACGTTCTATTTGCATACAATTCTTCCACCCACGAGACGACTGGATTCACTCCCTTCTTTCTTCTTCACGGACATGAACCGACACTACCGGTGGATGTAGGGTCGGGCGCGCAACGCGGATTCGACTACACCCTGGATGCAATGAAAGTGGCCCGCAGGCTGCGGCAGGCTCGAAAAATAGTAAATGAACGGGAGAAGCGTCAGCAGGAGAAGAACAAGCGCAGCTATGATGCTAGGCGACGAAGTGTTGTTTATCATCAGGGCGACTTGGTGTACTTGTGGACTCCCTCCCGGGCGAAAGGGAAGACGACAAAGCTTCTTCACAAATATCACGGACCTTTCCGTCTTGTGCGCCAGGTAGCCGAGAACAACTGGGAGGTGGTAGACCAAACTGGGAAAAAACGTGACGTTGTGAATGTGGCGCGTTTAAAGCCCTGCCACGTTCGATTGGGCTCCGATGCCGACGACGCAGACGATGAGTCTGATGATAATCATGAGGTGCGCGATCTCGGTGGTGATGTGCGCGAGGGAAGTGCCAGGAAAGATGACCACGGATTGCATCGAACTGTTGTGCGCGAGTGCAGTGCAAGGAGAGATGACCACGGATTGCATCAAAGTGTTGTGCGCGAGTGCGGCTCCAATGGTGATGTGCGCGAGTGCGGTTCGCGAGTAGGTCAGGAGCTCCGTTTGCAACATTGTGTGCGCGGGACACAGACCAGTGTTCCAGTACAGCAGTGCGAAAGCTACGACACGGACACTGAACTTTACTCGGACTGGAAGACATTTTCAAGTAATAACGCACAACAGAATGTCAGTGCTTACGAAACGGACACTGAATTGTATTGCAGTACCGATGAGTGAACCCATATATTTCTGTGTCCAATGATTTTGTTTTGTTTTTCATCTGTTGTTTTATGTAATTTTTTAAAACATTTCACACACTTGTTGAATGCAAAACCTTTTGTATAATTAGTCTATTTATTGTCGTGTTTTGCAGATAAAACGAGTGGGGCACTCTTTTTCGTAGGGGGGAGGTGTCGCGAGAGCAAGGTTTCCAGCTCCAGTATCTTCTCAGGAAATTTGTGCAAAACCAACTCCTCTGCTTCTTTTTTAAGTCTTTCGTTGTACTCTTCTACCTTTGGGTTTGTTTCTCTGGCCATTACAGAGCTTCGGTTTTTTGACTTTAATGGAATGTGGGATAAATCATGTTTTCCAGCCTGGGACAGGCGCCTACACGCTGCATTTACGGCTTACCAACGGAGCAGTCAAGGTCGCCCCCGTTCGGGATTAGAAGGGGAAAGCTTACTAGGAAAAGCGTCTAGCGAGAGGCAGGTCCGGCGCCACCGTCCGAGTCTAAGCCATTGTTAACAGGCACGCGTGTCATTGAGAATGACATGGGGACGCGACCACTTAGCCTGACCGAGACATAGTGGCGGCAGGTAAACGACCATATTCGCTCGCGCTGTTGTTAGGATGTCGGGGCGCCTCGCTGTCGCATGTGCACCTGGTAAGCAATGGTGTACCCATCGCTCTTAAGGACGCTTCTAGAAAGCAACAGTTAATGAAAGAACTTACGGGGCCCGAGCGTGGGAACGGCCGCCGACGGTAGTACGCCGAAGGAAGCAGCACGGCCTGGTATGGGAGAGAGTGTCACGTGCGGAGGCCCTTTCCCTTTGCGTGTTTCATTTTGGTAAGGAGGTTTTTTACAAATGTAGTGCCTTTTATGAAAGTGTTTCTGTGATTGGTTGTGATGCTGCGAGTCCCAACATGTGATTGGTTTTTGTAAAGACTCTTTGTTCGACCAAGGGTTAAAAAGAGGATGTTTGAACTTGAAAAGTGAGCGGAGCGGAGTCGGGGTCAACGGCGGATCTCACCACCGGAGACCAGCTATGCGGGCCGAGGGGTATGCCACCATTTTCTATGTTTTGTCTTTGTAACCCAGTGCATTTTGTAACTTGAAGTTGTGTTAGCTAAATAAACCCCCAATGAGTGCTCCCCGAATTCATCGTGTTGACTTCTCATCGATTGCCTCCGCGGAGTTTCAACCACACTTATTCGTCTCCCTGGTCGTCCGATGCGCCTAACTTGAACAACCCCGACGTTTCGCTACAATATGGTGGTTTTGGGACGTTAAACCCTACAAATCAATCAATTATATACTCTCTTTCGCACGGCGCTTTTCGATCGTTGGGCTAGGATGGGTCGGGGCGGTGCCGCCGTGAGTCAGCGGAGAGATAAAGTACTGCGTCATGACATTAACGAGCGTATATAGGGACCAATTTAGCGACGACGACGTTGAAGCGTACCGATGCCGAGGCGACGCTAAGGAATTGAGAAGTCTCCTCGTTACGTTTTCTACCTTTCGCTTCGTGTTAGCGCGGGGCAGCTCGATGCCCAGATCAGTGCAGCTTCCACATGCACGAGTGGTGTTCCAGCGCCGCCTACTGATTCGAGTGTGATAGCACCGACTGATAAAACTGCTGCAATAAGAGCTGCAGAAGGGCAATGATGTCGAGTGGCGAATGCCGTGCCTTGGTGGAGCGACGCAGAGTATGTTCGCGGCTCGAGCGACGAATCTCTTGTCTCCCGTTTCACTGAAGCGCCGTGCACGATTGATTGATATGTCGGGTTTCACGTCCCAAAACCACCATATGATTATGAGAGACGCCGTAGTGGAGGGCTCCGGAAATTTCGACCACCTGGGGTTCTTTAACGTGCACCCAAATCTGAGCACGCGGGCCTACAACATTTCCGCCTCCATCGGAAATGCAGCCGCCACAGCCGGGATTCGAACCCGCGACCTGCGGGTCAGCAGCCGAGTACCTTAGCCACTAGACCACCACCGCGGGGCAGCGCCGTGCACGAGGTATTATCGCATGCACATGCATGTGTTAATCACTTACTCGGGAGCGCACACCGGACCATGTTTCTCCTCAATCGACGACGCCTTGAAAGAGTGCATATCGAGCACCACTGTTCACTATGTGCCCGTTCATACCATCTTTTGCGCGGGATTAGCGATATGTTGTGTCCAGGTGAATGTTAACTTCAGCAGCGACACGATCAAATAATTATGATACGTGTCAGTCGGCACGTCGAAAATGTGCCGCAGGGCGCCAACGTGGGTGCATATCGACATCAAACGGTGTTATAGCTGCTAAACTCCAATATATAGGCATTCTACAATTTCTGATATATAATGGACAATAAATAACCAAACCTTCCTTCAGTCTTCCTGAATGTGTTTATCCGTTAACAAAGTACTTAATTGCGCTGGTTGCTGCTGCATGGTAGACGAAGAAAGTGCTTAACAGCGCGAACGACAAGAGGGGATAGAAGAGACGGTCGGCGCTCTGTTCTCGCCTCTTCTATCCCTTACTGTCGTTTGCGTTGTTAAGCACTTTCTTAGTCTACCATGTTTACCCGTTGTCTTGTTGAGGTGCTTATGAATTAAATACTTTTCAGACACTAATCACTGAATGAAGCAGTTGACAGATGAAAAAAAAATGTTCACCGACAGACCGTTCAATATAGCATTATATGTACTAGAGGAATAGAACAGTTCTCATTGGACCTACAAGTAAAATTCCTAAAAACTGCTCTGCCTTAAATTAATAACATTTCGAAAGTAATGCAAACAGTGGCAAGAAGTCAGATGTATCTGCAATGCGGTTCATAAAAACGTTTTAGAACAGCATATATTCCTTTTACGCATATGAAGAGCGGCTATTGGATTCGCAAGACGTTTACTCAATTCAACGCTAATGCGTCCGCGAAGTGTAGTAAGAAGCCTGTATAGAAGCGATAATAGTAAAAAAAAAAAACAGTGTGGTGGGGGGAGGGAGGGGAGGAGAGACGGGAAAGCAGTGTGCTTATAGTGTAAATTTTCGAGATGATAAACAGTGAGAGGCAAATGAGCCATCGAGGACCAATAGAAGCGAAGGCAGGGCCCAGAGTGTAAAGATGAAGAAAAGAAAAACGCGCACACAAAACACGCATCGGTGGCTGAGCTCGTTCAAAAGCGCAGCGATAGGGAACGAAGATCCGCGCCGCAGCGGCGCCGGCATAGTTCGGTGTGGCAGTTTTTGATTAGATTCGTCGTCGATGCGGTTTCAGAAACGCGCTTATCCCACGGCGCCGGGCTGTGCTCGGGACGTTGTTCATTCTCGTTTGCACTGACGCCGTTCCCCTAAAAGCTCGATCATTCACGCTCTCCTGCCTCCTTTCGGCTGTATACCTTAGCTATTTATTTATTTCGGTTCCCGCTTGACGCATCAGTTTTGTAACCTCAGGGCGTTAAAATTGGCATCTGACAGAAAAAAAGAAAAAAAGAAAGAAAGAAAAGAAACACTCGACAGCATCTCGGCACAGCGTGACGACGTTAAACATGGACGACAACCACACCGCGTTGTTTGCGAACTTCTCCATTTTTGAGCTGAGTGCGCTGGTTGGCACACGGCGTGCCGGTAGCAAGACGGCCATGGCGAGTACGATAAAGCAACAATCAAAACAGGCGGGCACGGACAAGAGTTTTTTCGTTCGCTTATTTAATTATTGATTTTGTGCTCAGCGAAACGAAGACGTATATCGCCACTGTGTAAACTTCAGTATTAAGATACACGAATGAAAATGAGATAAGGAGCTGCTGACTCGCGCTGGTCGCGGGATCAAATCCCGGCTGCGGCGGCTGCATTTTCGATGGAGGCGGAAATGTTGTAGGCCCGTGTGCTCAGATTTGGGTGCACGTTATAAAGAGCCCCAGGAGGTCGAAATTTCCGGAGCCCTTCAGTACGGCGTCTTTCATAATCATACGGTGGTTTGGGAACGTTAAACCCCACATATAAATATCAAAACGGGATAAAGAGATAAAAAAAAAGATACCAATCATGCGGCGAAAATACACGTTCGAAGAACACAACACAAGAACACGGGTACCGGAGATGAAGCACCTTTTTTGATAGCTTCCGGGCCGTTTCACGATTTTGATTTTCAACCGAATCGACAAGGCATCAACTTTAGGGCTATGTTCGCGGTTATATAAAGCAACGAGTTGCCGTCGAAGTCTTCTCTCGAGATGCTCGAGCGAAGGAAGCACTAGCCGCATGCACTTGTCGATTTTGCAGCACGTACGATTTATTATACTCGTTCGGCGTTTTCTGCTTTAACAGCTTGGTACACGTGCGTCTTTTTGGCGTATTGTCCGTTTCGCGAAAATGCAAGTAGTGTACCTTGTTTTTCTTCATTGTCTACTTCGCCTCGCCGAAAATTTATTTCGTGGTGTCTATCGAAAGATCTCGGGGAAACCAGGTCGACGTTATCGCGGCGCTGCTTCATACCTCTCTCTCCATGACGCGGTGTTCGATTGACGCGTGTCCCGAGAATATGCGGAAACGATATCGCAAGAAATGCAATTTAGTAGTACGCTGCCCATGCACCGTTCTGATCAATTTACAGGGAAAACGGATGAAAAATAAAAAAAAAGATCGTGAAGAATTCACGCTGGCTCCTACACGTCGCCCCGAAAATTTCCCCTACGAAAATGGCCGGATAACGAAATTACGCCGAAGCTATCAAACCTTCGATAAAACACAACAATAAACACGAAGAGGTTCAGAACAAAAAACAAACAAAAACAACAAAAAAAGACAGCTCCAACGAGAGTGACGGCTGAAGGCTGTCGGAATGATATCGTCCCAGACCCGTAACGAAAGATCAAGCCGTCAAGGCTCGCCTGCTAAGGGAGACTTGGCTGTCAAAAATATCCAACCAGAACACCTCGAAGGGGCTCTAGGAAGCCAGTGAATTGCGTTTGAAATCGCCAAGTTTGAGATATTGCTTTCGAAAGTAATCACGTTTTTTTTTTCTTCTTTACCGTGTTTCCACCTTCGGAGATGCGTCACGCGATCGACTGAGTACGAAAGAGCGGGACGCATAAGAATGTGTTGGAGCATGTACCAACAAACGCAGATATACATAGCCGAGTACTCGCGCGCGAGTAATAAAAACTCCGTTTTGGAGATACAAAAGTTGCATGCACCAAATTCCCAAGAGCCAGAGTAATACGTCTCCGCATATCTCCCCAACGAATGCTGGCCGCTGAATTCGAAAGGGAGCTGCGGTGAGATGATCGCACGTATAAACGCCGAACGAGACCAGCGTTCATTGCGGAGCTCGGAGCGTTGAGAAGATTGGCGCTTGGAGTCGGAACACGTCTTTTTAGCTTATGTGTTCAGGCTAAATTTATGCAGTCCAAATAATTCTATGATACCCAACACAGTGGCTTAGCGTTGCAGAGTTCCGTGCAACACTGCCGATCACACTGACCAACAAAGTTAGTGGTAAGTACTACCCAATGAAAAAGAGTGTTCCATCTCCACTGACGTGAAACCTGGGTATACGGGCGAGGCAGGCAGTGTTTCGAGAGAGATTCGTTTGATGAGGCACTAGTGGTGGCAAGCCTGAAACCGGGCATGTAGGGAAGGGTGTTTGCTCTCCACTGACGTCATAGGCTGTTTGTTGGGCTAACTATCGCATTCTTCACTTTTAGTGGACCAGTGGCGAGTATTGGGATTTGCTCATCGTGGCGCATAGCAATTTTTATGACGAACCGCGACTAAACGACACAGCGTGACGACTGAAGACGCCGACAAGCCTAGCCCATGAAGTGCATTGTAATTAAAGGAACGAAGAAAGAAAGGAAAATAGAGAAAAAGAAAGAGAGAAAGCAGAAGGTTAGCCACGCAGACGCTAAGCTTAGCTTGTCCCCATTCAACGGATAAGGGAAACGCTCCCGAACATTTTTCTAACGAAGCTATAGTCTCGCTCTTCGATTAATTCATCGCTGTCTATGCTGCATTTCCTGGGAAAGTTGTGATGAAACGTGTCAGACTGTGGGCTGAAGAAACAACAACAACAAAAAAAAGGATACCCCCAAGAGAGAGCGAGCTATTACTTCGTTCCGCGTGTACGAGTCAAGCAAGTTGGGTACCGCGTGACGGATAAGACGGGGAGGGCGCGTGTACACACGGTAAGACAAGACGCGGATAAGGCGGCCGCATTCTCATTAGCGAAAGGCGACCCCACCATTCATGGCGAGAAGGCGACACGCTATCGTGCCAGCACAGGTCTCGGGGATTAAAAGGAAGAATGGGCGGGACGACCTCGGGAGGTCCGATGATACACAGACACGCAGCCCGCGGTGGAGACCAAGCAGGGACGTACACGATAAAGAGCGGCGCACCATTACTCATTCTTTCGCGGCGGCGGCTACTGACGAGGCTCTATCGGCGGAGATTCAATCGATGCCCCGACTCACAGAACGCGACGTCATTGAAACAACGGCACTGTTCACGGGGCGGGGTATATGAAGAGATAGGAAAGACGGTCAGGGGGTGTTCCAGGCACGAAAAGCACTGCGCAGCGGACATTGTGGAATAACGCAACCCGCAGGGACGCTCGCGAGTAGGACGACCAGGCACTTACCTTTTAACTGCAGTTTATTTTTGTTTTAGCAGGAGAACATACATATAACTTGCCACGGTGGTCTAATCATTATGGTGATCGACTGCTGACCCGAAGGTCGCGGGATCGAATCCCGGCAGCGGCGGCCGCATTTCCGATGGAGGCAGAAATGCTTGAGGCCCATGCACTTAGATGTAGGTGCACGTTAAAAAACACCACGTAGTCGAAATTTCTGCAGCCCTCCCCTACGGTGCCTCTTATAATCATATGGTAACTTTTGGACGTTAAATCTCAATTATTATTATTATTATTATTATTATTATTATTATTATTATTATTATTATGAACGAAAACACATATATGCATACTAACAACTGGTCATTCACAATGACTCCGTTCAGCATCCTAAACATATCCGACACTTCACTTACCCATTTCACAGCGTTTAGACCAGCAAGCGTAGTTTTTTTATCCGACAGGAATGAAGATGTGTCGCCCATGCTTTCATCATCATGTGTGCAATTCGCTCTGCTCGACCATGCTGGTGATAAGTGACAATTATGTTTGGGGTATAGTGCAGCGAGATAGAGTACCGGCACAATGCTGCACGTGGAATAGCACAAAGGCCGCCGTCTTACGCAGGCTTACCTCGCGCTATGCACGATTTTTATTATAATAGCCTGCTCGTGCTTAGTTAAAAAACAAACAAAGGGCATTAGCTACAATTATCAAGAGGAAACCGGGCGGGGTGATTGCCTGCAAATTATGCAAGGCTTGATCCGCCGGCTACCTACAACATCCTTAACCTCAACAGAGCCCGGCAGCATTTTAGCCTGTTCTTTTGATCACCAGCGAAATGGCTCAAAGGGCACGAAGTGTACCCTTTAAAGGTCACCGCACTACTCGCTGCGATGCGCGCGCCGACTACCCCGTATACCTGCAGTATACAGGATTAGATTCTAGGACCTTCGTTTCAGACGTCCGGTACCATGACCACTAGAGCACCATTACAAGTCTACACCACGCTGCACGGTTCAGAGCAGCGGGAGGCAGTTACATGGAAGAAGATTGGCCACGCCGAGCAGCGTCAGCCCGCGACAACGACCGCGAGCAACTTCAACGTCGCAAAATCTTGAGCACAGAAATGGGGACAAGAACCGGCGGCAGGCAGCACGCAATATCGATTGGGGTGGGGGGGCAACACGAGTTTTCGCCTTTATCTATCGACTACGACAACTGCCCTCCTCCCCCTTCCCCCTTTATGACGGCAGGGGTGTAGCGCGGAAAATGAATGAACGCGAAGTCGCTCGATGTCGGGTCTAAGAACAGAGATATCAGCTGAGACTGAGAGGCCGGCGATGGAGACGTTTCGCCAGCGGCGTTGCGTTTGCTACTTGTGCTGCGTGGTAGCAGCGCGCAGTTGAACCTATAGCGCTCACAACTTCGAGAAAGAAAAGTTGAATAAGAGAAGAGCTTTGGGTTGGAAGACAGAGAAAGCTGCCCCTATAGAGTCTTCAGTGAAATCGAAGTACGCCACTTTGAAAAGATTTTGCAGATATGTATTGACCACGAACCACTAATTTGAAAAAAAAATGTTAATCTAAAGTACGGCAGCTGATTGGCGCGCTTACTGCGCTAGAAAGGAGCGGTGACCTTATTATGTAACAAGAAAGAACTGGTGTCGTGCAATCGTTCAGCGCCGACGAATATAAAGTAAATGTAGAACAAAATGGCGAATATTTCATACCAGAGAACTATGGAATGTGATAGAGCCATCCCACAGCGCAACAACGAAGTAGGGAACTGAGCTTCTCAGTAAATCGAAATGCGCATTCGCGAACACGCGACGTTATGGGGCTCAGCTGCGTAGCAACTTCGGTGAGGATTGTATTCGCACCAACGTATACTGGTCTCCGATTTTTTATCTTTTTTTTTCGTGCGAGAGGCCGAAAATTGGAAAAGCGTTTCCTTTGTACGCAAATAATGCAATAGTTGCGAGAAACCCCACAGCTGGCCAGCCAGGCCACTCAGACCACCACACACATGGTAGATAGACGAAGTTCGGAGTCAGAACGAACAAGTCGAGGATGTGAATAAAAAAAATTAAAAAAAAGGAAAGAGCTAACATCTGAGTACGAGCGTTTGGGATCGATGAAAGTTTTCGGCAACTGCTGCTCTTCTGGATAATATATGACAGAACACTTGAACCAAGTATGACAAGAGAAGGGCGGACACAAATAAAGCAGTAAACAACGGTTCCACAAAGGAGATTACAGTTCCGATGACAGGGCGTAGCGATCTACTCGTCTACTTTTCAGCCTGAAAAAAAGAGAAAAAAAAAAAACTTTAATCGCGCGAAGTGCGCAAGGCTGAAGTGAGCTCGAAGCTCGCACATCTGGATCCACGAGACATTCCAATAACTTTTTTCTTGCGACATATACTTGCCCTTTGTTTTGCGTGTATATGTGCATTAAACGTGCGCGTGATGCAGGTGTTAAGTATAAAGTGAAACAATGTCGTGTGGAATGAAGGAGGAAGCAACAAAAAGGGAGAAGGCAGGGAGGTTAACCAGAAAGACATCCGGTTGGCTACCCTACACTGGGGGATTAGGGAAGGAGACATGAAAGACGAGAAAGAGGGAAGAGAGGGAAAAGAAAAAAAAAGTGGGGGAGAGACTGACAGTGATTTCACTGCAGCGTGTAGAACTCTACCCGTCGTGTGGAATGTGCTGTCGTGAATCCAACGACCATGACTGGTTGGGTCAGTGCGCACCTCTTCCTGCGAGAATGCATTTTTTTACGCTCGCCCTTATTCTCAATTAATTCAGAAAAGCTCACGAAGCCAAGAGCCCGGTGCTCCGACCAAATCCCAGGAACGCCGGTGGCGTCCTCTCCAAATATAGGCCAGCCCCACGCTAAGGCTTTCTCGTCTGCAGCAGCGAATCACACACTTCACACCGAGCCAGAAAAGCCTCGCTTAAAAAAAAATTAGGACATGTCGTCATAGACTCGGATGATTTGCAGCGATTCAGAAAAGGTCACGAAGCGGTGCTCCGACCAAATCCCAGAAACGCCGGCAGCGTCCCCTCATAATATAGGCCAGCCACACGCAAAGGTTTTCACGGCTGCAGCAGCGGGAAATCTCGCACGCTCCCCCGGGCGAGACAGCGTTAGCAAAAAAAAAAAAAAAAGAAAAAAAAACACGCAAGAGAGGCGAAAAAACAGAAAGAGAGAGAGAGAGGGGGGAGAGCGAAAAACAACAACGAAAGGTGGGTCGAGTTATGACGAATCGCTTCAAGGCAGACGGAAGGCGCAACTAACTACAAATGCACAAAGTAAACACGAATTGAGCACGCGAGTGCAGAATATGGAACGAAATAACTACAGAAGGCGAGAGTAGAGGCTCAGTGAATGAAGCGGAAAATGAGAACCCAGCGCGCAGCTTAGAAACTCGAAGCAATCCAAAGGATAAACGCGGTATAAAGAAATATACAAGAAACAACGCGAGGAGGCCCTGAAGATGTTAAACCATAGCTGCCTCCGGCGCCGGGGGGTCCCGAGTCGAGACGGGAAGCTGCAAATTGCATCAGGGACGGCGTTTTCCCGGGACCTGGAAGCAGAAACAATTGGGCGGAACTGGGACCGGAATTGAGGCCGACCTGACTTCCGATTGCGTTGCGTCTCCTCACAGAGAGGCGACGGACGTCTCCAACGCCTTCCATCTCGAGAAACTACTTTACGTTCTAACCCTTGAAAACCTAACACTTTTTCATTTCATTCACATTTTCGTTTGCGCTCAATTTGGATGATTCGGGCGGCGAGTTGAGACAAGTGTCCTTTGTTTTCACTCGAAGACGTCGGAAAGTTTGCCTACGCGTTGGGCCTACAAAAAACCATGCGACGGCGACGAAGCTGCTGGAAGGACACTTCCAAAAGAAAACAGCCGGTACAGTGTCGTGAACTTATCGATGAGCCAGCGCCGTAGTGCCATCGACTTGTACTGTTTGTTGACTATACAGTGTCAACGTTGTAAAAGAAATACAGTTTTCCGCCAACAAGATTGATATTTGTTTTCAACAAGTGTATCCACTTCACACCCCAATTCGGAAGAGCCAGAAAAAAAAATCAATAAGGAAAGATATTCGTTACGCTAGAACACGAATCTGGCTGCCTACACTGGCCGAAAAGCCAGTGGTCGATTACACATACAAAAATAAATAAAAATAAAGCACTTCATTTTTTACATTTAAAATGGGGTTGTTTCAAGTGCGCTACTTACAGGGGAACCCCGGAGAGCTTTCGATATCCACCCATTTCAGTGAAACTTTTATATATGTTGTCTTCAATACCCTGGTGACATATGTGCCAAAATATACAACATTGCGCCTTTTATTAGTTTTTTAATAAAAAAAATTTGAAATTTGAAGCATTTTCCAGGAACCATGCTTGTTCACGCGGGCCACTCTGTGTATGTGTGACGTATAAGGTGCCTACTCTTTTCCAACCCGGCTTCAACCAGCAGACACGTGCAGCGCGCTTTTTCTTCTACGAGGCGACGACGACGCGGACAGTTCGGTTTTGTCGGCTGCATACAGCGTTAGCACAGCGCATTAGTCGTCGTTGACATCGGGTCATACAGTAAGCACTCACAAACTTGAGCAACGAAGGAGATCGATTTGGGGCACGTCAAATGCTTCACGAACCAGCGCGTCCAAATCAAAGGGTGATGATTCCGCGCCCACATATAGTAGCTCAACTCGTCACTGGTAACCCGGCTGCGGTGGCTGCATTTTCGATGGAGGCGGAAATGTTTAAGGCCCGTGTGCTCAAATTTGGGTGCACGTTAAAGAACCCCAGGTGGTCTAAACTTCCGGAGTCCTCCACTACGGCGTCTCGCATAATCATGTGGTGGTTTTGGGACGTTAAACCCCACATATCCATCAATTGTCACTAGTAAGTTCAGAAGGGCTGGCACAGCTAGATTCCGCGGCGGATGACATCGCCAGCTTGCTTTTCACGCAATAGATGCGCGTGTGCTATGTTTACACCCCGGCCGGCCGTGGTGGCGTGTAGCGTATTTAGTGGCGTCATCGCATACCCAGCACCGAGCAGCTCCATGTTTCGGTATTGTCTCATTGTTTACTACTAATTTAAAATTATTCATGAGCATTTGAGCAAAATGGACCACCGTAGCTGTCATAGGTGTGTTAATACTATTTGAAAACGGCATTATGTCGGTCGGAAATGCACCGAAATTCCCCTCTAAGGTAACCGCGTCGCAATATGTAGTACTTCAAATACGCGCACGTATTAAAAAAAAGAAGACCCTTCAAAAAACTTAAATTACGCGTTTGTAATTCCACTATAATGAAACACTAAATCAACTAATCATCTATTTTGCCAAATTACATCCGGTATGTAGCTGGGAAATCACTACCTCCACTGCCTTTTCAAATCTTCCATGAATTATAAATTAGGGCTAAGCATAAGAAAATGCAGAGTATATGGAGAGCTACAACAACAACAAAAAATGAACACTTCACTCTGGTGTCTGAGCAAGAACGTAGAATTTCCTGCAACTACCAACACGCTTTTTTAAGGTTTTGTACTTCATCCAGCTGTTCCGCGATGTTCGAATGCAGAAGAGACCAACACGAAACCAATGCCGCTCGCGCAGTTCCCCCGTTATCAAAAACTACAAGCGATATTTTAGGAGAGCCGATCGACGCTCACGTACGAGACGGCCCATCTCAGCCAGTTCAAAGCAATATGAAAAACTCGTGCATTTAACACACCCTGTGAGTGGGAGATGTACATAGATACGCAAGAGCACCGCTAAAAACAAGAAAGGAGAAGAAAAAGAACCCATTCGCATTAGGGGTGCCAAGCCTGAAGGGAGTACGGAGTTGGGCAGCCTGCTTTGTTTCTCTTCAGTTTTTTTTTCTTTCTTTCCTTTTCTCCTTTCCAGCTTTTCGTCTCCCACTTCTTTCTATTTATTTTTCTACTTTCTTCATTGATTTCTCTCACTCCGTTTTCCTACGTCTTTTCAATTTCGCTCTCTTTTTCCATTTCTCACTTGCTCGCTCTTTTTCATTTTTTTATGTTTTGCCTGCGTTATGCCAAGCGACGACAATATACAACAGGATACGACAGCTCGGGTGACTAAAGCGCTTCTCACTTGAAAGCTACGAAAAAGAGATCAGAGAGTACAGTCACAATTCTCTCAGAAAGAGCCCCTTAGGAAGCGCAAAAAGACCACAGGTGAAAGTATGCGCTATCTGAACGCATTACTTGGACCCATCACGATGGTGTATCGCTTATGGTGCTGCACTGTTCAGCTGCAAGTGACGCGATCGAACACCAGTCGAGGCTGCCACATTTCAATGAGTGAGAAATGCTGGATCCCGTGTGCTTAGGTTTAGGTGCCTGTCAAGAAAAACAAGGTTGTCAAAATTTCTGGAGCCTTCCACTACGGCGTCTTTCATAATCATATCGTGGCTTGGCGACGTGAAACCTCTTTGATTTGGACCAGTTGGTACATTCTTAGTTGGGGACAAACAGTGCAAGAAGGACGAGGACACATAAACACAGTAGACGTGCAAGCGTTCGTGTGTGTACTGTGTTTCCGTGTCCTCGTCCTTCCTGCGCTGTTTTTTCACAAGCTAAGGATGACATACTCATTATGATTCCCGTTCTCAGTCGATTGCATTGTCCCCACCCCCCCTTGAAGCACCTCCTGCGCCTCACGTGGTGTTTTACTACCTCCGAGAACGGACCACCTTTGACCAAAAGACAATGTCGCGTGACGACATCAGATTACGTCACAAAATGACGGCATTGATCATGTAACGTTTTTTAATAAATATGTGACGTCCTCACGACATCATCCCATGACGTCATGTGAGGTAGTTTTGGTACCGTTCGCTTGCCGCCACCGGATGCCGAACTTTTTTCGACTCCAGAGACGTGCAGGACTGACAAATCACTACAGGATAATTTAGGGCTAAGTAACACATATATTTTCATTTTTACTGCCTTTATTTCGGGTTATATCGGCGTGGTTTGAATCCGAACGCGTATATCAGCGCCAGTATTACTTTTGCATACTAGAATCGTCACAATATGACGTGATTATCTCGAGGACTTGCGCATTCCCGTAGTTACATTGAAAAAAATCGATGTCTCGCTTGAATCCGTGACTGTATAGACCTTTCGCCTTAACAAGATGAGAGAACATAGAGAGAAATAAACACCCGAAGTGGAACGCTCGACAAATGGGGAGCGAGATATAATGCTGGCGGCGGCGACGGTATGCGCACGGCCGCGGTGCAGCAAATCAGAAGAGCTCACGATCGGCATCGGCGACTTAGATCGGAATGACGACGCAATGCCGCCCAAATAGGACAAGCCGTGATACCAGAAGTGAGTCAGCTTTCCTGTCTCGTTTGCGATGTTGTCGGGAGAAAAGAAGACAACAAAAGTAAGGGAAAAAAAAAGCTACGGTTCTCGTTTGCGCGTTTCTCGCCGTGTATACACGGCTCGTTCCGGTGATGTTGAACACGCCTCGTGTACTTTGCCTTGGTAGAAATAAGGTAAACATGAATAATGGAAACCTGGCACACAGCGTGTCGCTCTGCTCCGTTTTGTTTCTTTTTGGATCATGCGCCGTTCCGTCTCAGCGCGGCAGGAACATGTGTGATTGAATATTGCAGAAGCGCTGTTCCAGGAATAAATGCTACGTGTGTCGTTCAGGGCAGCTCTCTCTCTCTCTCTCTCTCTCTCTCTCTCTCTATATATATATATATATATATATATATATATATATATATATATATATATATATATATATATATATATATATATATATATATATTCTAGCAGCTCATGAGGCTTAAAGAAGCAGAGCAGACAGCAAGATGGCCGCCATTGACGATTCGACATTTGGCACCTCCGCTGTAGTAGAATTCGCCGCCCGTTTCCGTCTGTCAATCGCGGTGGTCTAGCGTTTACAGGGCTCGGCAGCTGTCTGGAAGGTCGCAGGTTCACTCCTGGACGCGGCGATCGAATTTGGATGGAGTGTAAATGTTACAGGCCCTGCGCGATGCGAGTGCACGTTGAGGAACATCAGGATTTCCGGAGCCCTTCAGTGCAACGTGGCTAATGAGCATATTATGGTTTTCGCACACGAAACCCCAGATATTACTATTACACGAGTGCAGCAAGCTGTAAGCCGCAGCACGGGGCTCATGTTGCACCCAGTGTACTCCGATGATGCTATATCTTCTTAACATGTATAACATCAAGTTTATCACATTAGCGACATTCTCGTACGCGGGTCAGAATTGAACGTCAAAGTCGTGAACGAATTCGCAGTCGCGAAGCGCTAAAATCTGCCACAAGTGGCACCGGAGACAGGAGAAATTCGGGCTGCGCAGACTCCGCGCACGAATAAAAAAAAAAAAAAATGAAGGAAGTGCACACAAACTTACCCAGCCGCTAACATACACCAGGTTATTTTTACTTGCACCTATTCTGCAGAGTAATCCCACATTATCTCGACCCTAGTCATCCCCTAACATCAACAGATGGCGAGCGAACATTGGCGGCCAACATGCGATAAAGTCAGGACGGATGCTTCTGTGGTCATCCGTTCCATTTGGGTTTCTAATAGTACTTTCGTCGTCGAATGACACACGAAGAGCGGCACGCACTCGCAGTGGTACAGTGCAGTCATCACCCAAGACAGGCGCCAGAGCTCGCTTTAGTGTGTATATAATATACTCTATGGGAACTTCAACGCACGAGGCTTAAGTCAGCATGGGAATGATGCATGGATTTGCCTCGCCTTCGTTCTTTCAGCTCAGTGTGGCTCGTAACCGCTTTGTCGAAAGACGAAGTTCTGCAAAAGTTCAGCAGTTCCATCTCATCACATTGACTCTTTTAGGCTGACCAATTAAAACCAGCTCACGAGGGCAACAACGAGCTAATTTTTTAACCGGAAGAAAAACCAAAAAAGCAACAGTAGAGAAAGCCACACGCGCGTTCGAAGCCGGAAGCACGAAAAAACAGGCGAATTCATGCACTACCCATCATTTCCATGAATAGCTGAACGACCACAGCGCCACAGTTTCCCATAGTAAATATTGCGGGAAACTATATCATCCGTTCTACCCGAACCACAGGTGAATGCCCGCAAGAGCAATGAAAATCGCGATCCACATGCAATCTGTAACTTGAAACAACGAGACAAAGAGAGCGAAGCCGAGGAAGCTACCGTAAAAGGCTTAGTCCCAACTCGTGCTGTTGTGAGCAATATCAAAGGGAGCACTCAAAATACATTTTAAAGGCCGCAACGGCTAAACGCAGCTGGGAACGAAATGCTCAAGCGGGAATACATCTCTTGCATTTAGATAGGTCACAGAGATGTCTGTAGAATACAAGACATCGTTCACGCATATGGCGTTCCCTCTAACACAGTTCACGACTGTATACCGGCGACCAGAATGAGGCATATATATATATATATATATATATATATATATATATATATATATATATATATATATATATATATATATATATATATAAACACATGCACTCACACAAGCAATGGCACGCATCATCGTGGCCTGAGCGCGATAAGCACCCTCGTATAAAAAAAACATAGGCAAAAATACAGACACCACCGCAAACGCACGCAACAATGGCCGAAAACGCAATATTAATGGAAGAGAAAAACGGGTGGAGCCAGAACGCCAGAAGTCAGGCGTTCAATTTTTGATGCTCACCGCAAGCGCGACCCCGGAACGGGCCGCAGGCGCGGAATGCGCAACGAAATGGCCCTCATACGCGATGCGCATGCGGCATTCCCGACGCTCGTAGTGTCTGCGCCCGCAGCCTGCTGCCGAGGCCTCTGAAAAAGAGATGCGGCGACGGAACGAAATACATCTCCGCCGAAAAGTGCCATATTTCAACCTTCTTTCTCTCTTTTTTTTCTGACTGCCCGTTGCGAACGTATGACAAAAAAAAAAGGAATAAAAAGAAACGCCCGGCTCCATGTCACACGTATTTTCAAAATTCGAAATAGGAATAAAGCAAGTAAAGTTCATGGTTGACATCTTGAGGTAGCTCGAAGGCAGACGACGTGCGAGTCACGAATGAAGCGCATGTATGGTTGCGGAAACGGCATGGCGGCTGATGCTTTATACATGTGGTAGTGGTATCTCAACGCCAGACGTTAGTCGATTGTCAAGAGAAAACCGGGATCTTGCTACGAGCAGAACAGCTAGCGGAAGTTTGACCATCCAGCCAAACGTTGTACGTCACTCCAATCGACGATTCAACATAACCAAGTATAACAGGCACGCCTGGCTACACCTTGCAAACGCTTCCTTATAAGGCGAAAGCCGTAGACGACGCATCAAACGCGAAAGGTGGCGGCATCAACACGAGTGATGCGAAACATCATCATCACCTGATGGCACCACAGATTGCCAACATTTGTGACGTCGTCATAACGTCACCGTAAAGATACAAAGCGAGGACGCATGATGACGTCATCACTTGACACCATCATTTAGTCCAAGGTGGGCCCGATCATGGATACAGTGCAAAATCGCGTAAGGTGCGAAGAGCCTCGTGAGTGGGAAAAATGGCACATCCATCTAGATGCACAGGTCGGCAAAAGATGTGTAGTTCACTCAGACTCACTCTAGTAACAAAGAATGCGCTTAAGCCTCACTCGGGCACAGACACATCTTCCTCTTCAGAAGTGCGCTTAGTGAACACAGGCATGGACGAATCGAATACAGAAACAAGGCTCTATCAATACAGAAACAAGGCAAACGCAAGGAAACCTGACGGAACTCTCGGCACACGACACGTTATGTTAACTGCCGTAACGAGAACGAAGTCAAGAAAGCGCAGCATAAAGTAACGCCAACGTCGCACACCGAGTTAGTGTATATCGCTAACAATATATCCTACTCCTGCCGGGGATTCCCTGCACCTTTAACACGAACCATGACGTCATCGACGGTCACGTAGACGGATCAGTGAGAGCTTTACGAACGGGAATTGCTGGGTGCCCGTACTTATACACATTCCCTCAGGTTGATTTCACAGTTATAGTGAATCTGTGTTTAGCGGTGTGTTTAGAGCTAAACCGATCGCCACATGTTTTAAGCGCGGTACACTTTAAAGGTCGGGCTGTCGTACGATGTTATCGTACGTTATCATTGTCGCTTGGCGTAACGCAGGCAGAGCAGCATAACCAGCTGTAGCATGTTTCGTACCAAATATAAGTGTTCTTCCTCTAGTGCATCATGCGCATTGATGATGACAATAAGTGCAGACATTTCTACTAAAGCTGAAGAAACGAGACAAGACAAATCACGCATAAATATAGAAAAAATAAGAAACAAGCGAGAAATATATAGAAAGAGAAAGGAGGGTGATCATGTAAATAAATATAGAAATAAATAAAATTAGAGAAAAAAGACAGAAAAGATTGTAAAAGAGAGCAAGAGAGAGGGGAGGAAAGAAAAAAAAAAGAAACCATTGAGAAACAAAGAAGGCTGCTTAGAAACGCGCTTCCTTCGGCTTAGCATCGCTAGAACGAAACTGCCATAAGCTTTATTTATAAACTTTTATTTTTTCGTTTTACACCATCCTGTAGCAGATATGCACTGCACTCCCACCGATCCATTAGCACCATCGTCTTCATGAACTATGGTTTCTCTCGTACAGCTCCATAGTTCGGTATGTGCATTCTATTAAGAAGCTTAAGCTAATCACACGTACTGATCCGCAATCACAAGCACGGATGTTCCAGGTTTGGTGGCAGAACATGCAAGCGACAACGAGCCCCATTAACCTAATTTACTGACAAGAGTGGCAGCAGAGTTGCTCGAGTGGTGGTGCTTATATGGAAGCCTTGCTCTTAATGTAAGAAGACCCGAATGCACACTTCATTAGCGACTACAGAAGCAGAAATTAGGCCTTCATTTATGAAAACACTCCCCTGCTATTTCTTAGAGGAGAAAGCGATTCATTTAGCTAATGTTCCTGACGGCATGACAGACGGGAAGGGTGTTGGAAAAACAAAAAAATTTGACACATTCGAAGCTCCGTGTTATTAAAAAATGAAAGAAAAGCGTGCAGGTACTACGTATATATACATTAAAAAAATTAAGACCGGCCATTGACGATGGTACAATGAAAAAAAAAATGAATCAAACAGAAGTGATACAAGCGATAGCATGAACGATGCAGTTTGTTCAATTGCCCCGCCGCGGTGGTGTAGTGGCTAAGGTACTCGGCTGTTGACCCGCAGGTCGCGGGTTCGAATCCCGGCTTTGGCGGCTGCATTTCCGATGGAGGCGGAAATGTTGTAGGCCAGTGTGCTCAGATTTGGGTGCACGTTAAAGAACCCCAGGTGGTCTAAATTTCCGGAGCCCTCCACTACGGCGTCTCTCATAATCATATAGTGGTTTTGGGACGTTAAACCCCACATATCAATCAATCAAATCATCATCAATCAGTTTGTTCAATTACTACACGTAGTGAATAGTCGTTATAGCTGTAGCGTACAAAAACAAGCTCTTAAAAAATCCACCCAAAGCAAAAGGTATAAGGCCATCAGTGCACATATTTACGCGCACAATTATTCATCAAACACCTGTCTAATTTTGTGTGCCGTCATCAGCCTTTTCAAATAATACATTTTCCTTTCACTGGAGAGGATATGGTGCGACGGCCCGGGTAACTTCTGTATTGTCAAGGACAGCGTGTGTGATGTTCATTTTTTTTCGCTTACCTTCTTCCCCTATAGACCAAGCAAACAAGTTTAATTTCACCGTAATAATCTCTATCGAAAAAAAAAAAGAAGCACCAACGAAGGAAGCGAGCAGACAGTGAGAAGCACGGAAAAGACAGAAGTTCAAGGGAAGAGACGAAATATTTTTGGAGAACGGGGTGTTGCTCGCCGCGACGTTTCGACCGGCAGACTTGTTTTCTTCAAGGCTGCAAGCGAAGAAATCAAGTGCGCTTGTGCCAGGATCGAACCCACGACCTTTGGGTCAGCGGCCGGGTACCATAACCAGTTATTCAAATATTTGTTGGACCAGCTGTTAACTCGTCATCCACCGAGGCGGACGAGCGGCAGGACACGCCCGTTTGGCAGATTGCAGTGACTCGTTCAAGGACATCAGGACTTCGCTATCATCGCTGCGCGTTAATCGCACCAGTAAACATACAAACAAAATCGCTTTCAAGACAGCAATTTTTAAGCGTTGTATATTAGCGCTCAGGCGGCCAGTACGTGTTTGCAAAAAAAAAAAAGAAAACAATACAGCAGTCCCAATCAATATATTTATATATGTATCCAACGCTTTCCTTACTTCATGACCGAAGCTATAGGCGACCGAATGAAGACCCAGCAGAAAATGTTAAAAGATAAACATGCGAATTCATTCATATAGTTAAGTATACTTCCGCAGCCCAAGATAATTATAGCGATTTTTGAACCCCCCTTCGTATTTGAGTGACATTTTTATTAGAAGTATACAAATAAAAATATTCCCGAGAATTGGAAAAGCGAACTGATTGCTACTTCTTTTGGGCGTTTTTACGAATGTCGCGTCCCCTTTTTACGGCTTCTTTTTTATGATCATTTGCTTGTTAGCTCGGTAGAATTTGACAAGACTGGGCCAATGGTTCATGGAGGCAGAGCTGGGCTGCCCTGCCCAGCTCTGCCTCCATATAGTTTCCTAAAATTAACTAGAGGGAACTTTGGTGCTGCCATCTGTCAGCCACCATGGAAATGACACATGGCATATTTGGGAAACACACAGATGCCCTTGGTCATCCCCGTGATCTGGCGTTTGTTTCGAATAATTGAATGGATCACTGTGAACTTTGTGCCCCGACTGGAATTGGTGAGGCTATAAAAAGGTCAAGGTGATTAAGTTTAACCGCTGAACGTTTGCTGAACTTCATGCTGCGACAGGGCGGCTCCAGGTCATACGTACCCAAACGGAGCCAAAAGAACGAAGCTTTGACGAATCCGTGTACTATCCATGATTCCCAAACTGGCTGTAGCGCCATGCGTTGAAGCACCCACAGAGGCGGAGTTCCCTCTAGTGTACATACAGGAAACTCCATGTGGCTGCGCGCTGAGGCATTGCGATTTCGTTTTCGGTCACGCTTTTTGCCCGGGAGAGTAAGTCATTGCCCCCTCTGCCATGCGTTCCACTTCCCCTTTATGCCTTAATTTTTGTTCATCGTCACGGGCTCCGTTGCAACATGTATAATTGAGCAGGAACTTAATGACGCGGAAAATTGGAGCGTGTTTGGCGTCGCTTTCATCTCTTTGTCAGATACGGGAGAGGAGGAAGAGAAAGCGAACCATCTGAGAAACGAAAAGATTCACTCGGCGGCACTGAACGTGGCTGCTTTTCAATGCATTACAACGCTTTATTTCACGCTATCGTGTATCGGACACAAGGGCGAAAGGCAGACGCGGTCTGCTCGACGGGACATTAAGTGAATGCTCGTCGGTAACAATTTTAACAGCGTTGTAACAAAGCACAGCGTAAGAAGAGATGAGGACGTTTGTTGTTTGTGCCCCTTCCGTCGCTGTCTTGCGCTGTTCTTTGTTACAGTGTTCACATTCAGAACTTCGACAAACTGAAATAACATTATGAATACAAAGAAAACGGAGTTTCATAGAAGGTGAACAAAACGCATAGTTTTACAATAAAGAAAGCTACAAATATCCATTACCGGAAATAACGAAACATATGAAACATATACCTACTGCGCACACAACTTAATAATAGTAGGGACGGGGCAGAAGCTAGATTCTGACTTTTCTTTGTTGAAAGAGTTTCGAGACAACATTTTCTGTATAGAATCTAGAATTAAGTATGTTAGCGTTTTCGTTTCATATAGGTGGTTTGCACAAGAAGAATTCTCTAATAATCATGCCTTATAAGACACTTTGCTACTGCATTGTACGTAGTTCAATAAACTTAAAAAGACTAAGCTTGACTTTATTTAACACATGGGAGAGCATATTTAACTCATATTATTCATTCACTTTTAGAACAGAGTGTTAACAAAACACGTGATTACGAGCCCGCAGACTCAGTCTTTGCGAACGCAGCAAGCAACGTTCGTTCAAAAGGAGTGATGAAAATAAGTGCGATCGATGAAAGCATTTATGTCCTCGATATAACAACGTAGATAGTGACATTGTGACTTCAGTCATGGACCAAAATGTTCCGTGCCCCTTGCCACTGATTCAAGATTTTATAACACACACACACACACACACACACACACACACACACACACACACACACACACACACACACACACACACACACACACACACACACACACACACACACACACATATATATATATATATATATATATATATATATATATATATATTGTAACGACGAGAAATAAGAGACAACGCCTTTGCTGCAGGCCGGCTGTTCTTATTCTGCCTCGTCTTCCTCCGCTTCCGTAACCCTGCCTGCACCCTTGCCTGAGCCCCACTATTTAATATCATTACACTCGGCCCCGACTGCGAGCCTCGTGGGCTACCGACAATGTCTCCGGTGGGCGGCATTGACTATTCCGGGGTGGCCGGGCTCGGCCAAGCTGATATTTCACATGGAAGTTTGACGTCCTTTCAAAATGAGGCTTGGCAGCCAATGGCTGCTCCTGTAACACTGAACAAGAGCTGCTAGAGATCAGTTTGTGTTTGGCAGACGGTTTGTTGATGTGACACAGACTCATGTCCTCAAAACTATTCTTCAATCCACACTGGTCGGGCGAAACAGCACGAGCAAACTTATCGGTTTGCTTGTTTTCGCCAAGTTCTTTCACACTTGTGATGACTTGCTCATTTCCGAGCAGAAGTGGCGACTGAGGGGTTACCGGAACAAAAGACGCTTGTGGTTCCGGAGCCTGCAATGGCATCGCCAGGCTCCTCGCTCGGATGTACTGCTGGTTCGGCCAAAAAGGAGTGGGTGCTATTTCCTCCTTTCTTGGCTGCACCTGGTTGGAGCTGGCAGTCGGAGTATCTAGAGCAAACACATCTCCGGGCAGCGACTCTCCGCTCTTCTTAAGGAAACGCTCGATGACAGGGCGCCTCGATGCTCTTCCTCGTTTGTGCTCCGTCTGGGCTTCTCCACTCAGCTCCAGAGGCGACTGAGCTTGGCTCCCAAATAGCAAATGCTCAGGCACCTCGACACTTGGGCTTCCACATCGCGATGGGCTTTGGTACCGCTTGGGGTACATCTGGAGAGACTGGGGGGGATCCAGAAGGCTTTCCCCCAACAGTACATCGGCTGACAAGTCGCCCTTGCTGTGCTTCTTGGGCTTGCGCTTGGCAACCGACTCTTCATTTCTTATGAACCCATCGTCATTGGTATTTCTGTTGGATTGACCCTGAAGTGAACTGGTACCGGTAACGGGTGCTGAAGCCGCGAGGGTGGTCTCCTTCTGGGATCTATTCTCGGTAGCGGTCGCGTAAGACTGGGTGGTCGTGGAGAGGTGATGGTGACTCCGTCCAAAAGCAGCTATGAGCTTGTCACTCCAGTCCACCCAGGACGTCTGCCGCACGCCTTCGTATCGATGCCAAGCCGCGGCAGCATTCCGAAGGCGGTCTATGGCCATGCCCCACTTCTTTTGGTCCGTCCACGCTGCGTGATCTCCGACAGCGTTGACGGTTGCCACCCATTCCTTGGCATCGTCCTGGAAGCCGCGAAACTCCGGTAGCTCGAAGGAAATCGGCGATGGCGGGACTGCGGGCAAAACTCCGAAATGTGCCCACGCCAAGCAGTTCACTTGCTCTGATACCTCCGTGAGAGAACGTCCGAGATTGCGACGGTTCTCGGGCGAGCTTACCTCGAAGTTTTGTGAGGCGGCCGCAGCCAACATGGCATTGAGTGCGCACAATGTTGGCAAGATGGCAGGACGTAGCTGGGAGCTCGACGCTATGAGGGCGTTGGTCGTGACGCGGAGTTGCGCGATGGTATGCTGCAGCTCCGCTGCGCTGTCGTGCGATCCGCACGAAGAGCCAAGGCCCGCCTCTGCGGAGGATACAGTGACTGCGGTACTCGAGGTGGTACAATTGCTGACCAAGGACGCGTGGACGGCGTCCCTTGGAAATCCAGCTGTGGTAGGAATCGTGGACATGGGTTCCAGGGCGCTGGAAGCGTCAACGACGTTCCCAGGCAAGCGGAACCCATGTGATGAGTTGTGACCTGGTACTGTGGCGTAGATGAAGCGGTCTTGCGCCGCCGGGTAGGCCTCGACGCCGTACACGGTGGGTGCTTGAAGCGCCGACAGGTTGCCAGGTATGGAGGAGGCATGTACGCCATCCCTAGGTGAGAGAGGCCCGTGCGCATGGTTGCCGCGACGTGTCGCGTCCCAGGACAAGTTTCCCGGAACCACAACGGAGGCCTGGACGCCATCCGTCGGTGCTGGGATCGATGCTGGCCGCGACGGACGCCTTGCGGGTCCCATCAGCGAAGAAGCGTGACGGCGAGGAGGCCTTGACGCCGTCCCCGAACGGTGGTGTCAGTAAACAGCTGCCGAGGAGGGCTTGACGCCGTCCTCAAGCGACGCTTACCGCGGCTGCACGTCGGCGGGCGTTCTGGATGACGAAACCGAGACGTAAGCCGTTTTCTTCGCCGACTGCGCCATTGTAACGACGAGAAATAAGAGACAACGCCTTTGCTGCAGGCCGGCTGTTCTTATTCTGCCTCGTCTTCCTCCGCTTCCGTAACCCTGCCTGCACCCTTGCCTGAGCCCCACTATTTAATATCATTACAATATATATATATATGTGTGTGTGTGTGTGTGTGTTAAGAGAGAGAGAGGAGTAGGAAGAGGAGAGGGAGAAGGTCAACGAGCAGCTCTGGTCTCGTAATCCAAGCATGAGCGGCGTCCACGAGCAATCATTGGCTACAGCGATGAAACCACTAGATATCGCACGTTTTTAAGCAAGTTTAAAAACAACCACCACATCAAATGCAACAATAGACAATATCATGCTTACGATCTTTGTATACTATATACTACCTAGGATTAAGAAAATGAAAAAAAAAATTAACCGCGCAATGCTTTCCTACAGACCTGTTTTGGTTATCTTAAAGATATCGCTTTCACTTTAAAACTCGTGCGGCAGTTTAAAAACACCCCCCAGCCCCCCCCCCCCCCCCCCCAAAAAAAAGAAGAATAACCCAGAAGGTAAAACTTCTAAAATGACGGAGAACAGGCCGATGGGAATCGAAAATGAATCGAAGCAACATCCTCGGGTGACGTGCTTGATGTCCACGCATTCGCAAACAATGTGCAAGCGGAAGTAGAGAATTATGGCGGGACAAACGGTAAAAATTTAATCAATAGGCAACGTCGAAAAATTTCCGGACGTACAGAGAACGAAAGAGATGAGTGCACCCAACTCAAACAAGAATGAACCAGGCAGCTGAGTGGTACGGAACAAGATTAAAGAGAGACATAAAGGCGCTGGAAGCAATACAGGAAGTAGCATACTATATCGTGTAGATACAAGTGCAAACAAACTCTAGGTGACGCGAAGAAAAACACGCCTGTCAGATACGTTAAAAAAATCTGCGAGTGTAATATTCAATAGGCGTAACGAATGGCGCCACGAATATAGGCTTGCAGCTGGAGAACGAATTGGGAGGGGGGATTGGGATTCCGATAAAATGGCAAACACCGCAAAGCAGTTTCCCCACTGAATATCACCGGTCGATTGTAATTTACAAATGCCTATAAAAAAGGGAGGGGGGAAGAAAAACTGCCGGATTCGTGAAAAAGATAAAGAGGGAAAAATGACCACGCACAAACATGAAAACAATAAAATATAATAAGAAAAGAAGAAACGACCAGGCGCCATAATTCAATGAGGCGGAAAGAGAGTCCCATCCTTTTCTGCACCGTATACGCTGTTTCACGATATCCTCATCTTCTCGCCCTCGACCGAAGCCTCACCAACCATTTACTATACTCCTCTGCGATGCTGTCGCGTTTGTTATTTTTCTTCTTTATTTTTCATTTTGAGCCCACCCCGAACGCCGTGCTTGTCAAAATGTGCGCCAGCAGTCGGTGGCGTACGTTCAACTTCGAAGCGTTTTCTTTTATCCGATCTAATATTCCCGTCCTTTTTACTTTTTCTGAAACCCTGCTCATAGTCGCGTCTTCTTTTTTTTTTTTTCGTGACATGTTTTGACCTCGTCTACGAGTAGCTGGTTGTTGGACGTAGTGCAGACCAACGCGTCCTTGTCTTTCTGTATTTTCTTCTTTCACGAAGTTTGCCTTTCAAAGCAACATGAAACGACACGTGTGATCATCCAGAAGAATAACAAATAGTTCCTGGCCGGTCAAAGAACAAGTCACGCCTATGAAAAGCGGTGAAAATCACCAACCTGTACAAAAGATAGGAGCGATAGCGAAACCTAAGTAACATACTCCCATGGCATAAAGTAATATTATGTATTGATTGATACGTGGGGTTTAACGTCCCAAAACCACCATATGATTATGAGAGACGCCGTAATGGAGGGCTCCGGAAATTTCTACCACCTGGGGTTCTTTAACGTGCACCCAAATCTGAGCACACGGGCCTACAACATTTCCGCCTCCATCGGAAATGCAGCCGCCACAGCCGGGATTTGAACCCGCGACCTGTGGGTCAGCAGCCGAGTACCTTAGCCACTATAGACCACCGCGGCGGGGCAGCAATATTATGTGATATTAAAGTAAAAGTAATATTATATAGTAATATAAGCATAATGTAATCAATACTTCGTAAGAAAGTAAGTTCTAACGAATTAATGCATGTTTGTAAAAAATCAGCGCGAACACAACGTATTACAAGATGAGAAGGACAAAGTACGAGCGACACAGAACGACACAGTACGAGCACTCCCTCCTGTTCGAGCTGATTTTTACCAACATGCATCACTTCCTACTTGTCCACCTCTCTACCGTACTGAAGTAATATACAATAAAAAAATACGAAAGTGTTCGTAAAATGTGGTGAACCAGTCACCGCTCTCCATATTCTCATTCAGCGTAGTGTATTGACCCCACAATAAAAAAAAAAACACCATTCAGTAGCCTACCGGGAACAAATAACCCTTCACCCATCGATGCTCGTAGGCAGGGAACCACTTTTTAACCATCACTCATTGTTTGCGTTTTTAGAAGACGTCGATAGCTTTCATGTTATATACCCAGGCTATCCACAGCGTAGCCGATACAAAGAGGTTGTTGCTGCGGTAAATACTTTACAGAAAACACATGAATCTTCCTTTTTTAGGTCTCAAAGGCCTTGATGAGGCATCCGCGCCGTTTCAACCTTCACTTAAAACATATCGCGGTCCCTTGTAATTCATTACACAACTATGCATCGCAACCCGTATCACTGCCATAATTTTAAAGTCTGTACATTGATTTTACGCTTGTTTAGAGCGCAAGATTTGAGGCCTCTTTACAGCCCTGTCATAGTAAATATTGCTCATCGCCAGCCCCACATACGACACATGGCGCTCTTTGGCCACTCATGGCCCTGCAACTGGCGCCGTAAAACGCTACTAATAATCAAGCCGCCAACGCGGGTGGTTCAGTGCTTATACGGTTACCGGCAGCTGACTCGAACGGCGCCGGTTCTATGCTGGTCGTGGCGGTCGCCTTTACATGGATACGAAGTGCCAGACGCCCGTGCATTGTCCAGTGCCAATGCACGTTAAAAACAATAAGGTAGTCGAAATTATCCTGAGCCCCGCATACGGTGGCTCTCATGTAGCCTGAGCAGCTTCAAGAAGTTGAACCAGTGCCCCGCCGCGGTGGTCTAGTGGCTAAGCTACTCGGCTGCTGACCCGCAGGTCGCGGGATCAAATCCCGGATGCGGCGGCTGCATTTCCGATGGAGGCGGAAATGTTGTAGGCCCGTGCGTTCAAATTTGGGTGCACGTTAAAGAACACCAGCTGGTCGAAATTTCCGGAGCCCTCCACTACGGCGTCTCTATTAATCATATGGTGGTTTTGGGACGTTAAACCACACATATCAATCAATCAAGTTAAACCAGCAAAAACAAAAAAAAGCATTCACAATCCCACACTTGAGCGGCCGTCACTAAAGTTTTAATAAGGCCCTGGTTAAATGCCGCCTATATACAGAAAATAAGACTAAAATGTCCGGTTTTCAGGGTATATGCAGCGCTTGAAGCGGCAGCTTATTAAGAGCATATACGTATAAGGAATGGGGAGGGGCGAGGTAAAGAAAGGCAGGTAGTTCAGTTAGGCGAGGGTGCGGTTTCCTATCCTACACCGGAGGAAGAGAGCTGAGGGACAAGATGAAATATTAGTGACGACAACGAGGTGTTCACATACATCTGTGAGCAAAAGAGCTCGCACATCTCTGCGGACCCGATGTTCATTTGCTGTGGGTTGCTTAGCTTCAAGCGAATACAATAGCCCAAGCTAAAAAAAGGAACATCTACAGACTTTAATGACTTTATTGTAGTGTCAAAAGCCAGCGTCAATATTGCGGTAAGCAATAGAGAGACGTGTTAAGGGTTGTTCACACCTGCGACAAGAGCACCGTCTCACGCGACCAAGTTAGTCGCAAAGCGACTGCGCTCAGTCCCTGGCTGCTCGATTTTTTGAGTGGCTGACAGCTGGACTTGTTGGTTCATGATCCTAAGTGTTGAACTGCTGAAACAAGACGGCGACTAAAAGGAGAGACGAAAACCCACAGAGCGCAAACTACAAACAAAAACAAGGTATTTATCATATTATATCATATTAATCGCCATCGTTTCGCTGGTAGTTCGCGCTCTGCTGTGTGTGTTTCTCTCTTCTTTTTGTCGCTTTCTTGTCTGCGCAATTCAAAACTTAGGTTCGATATTTGAATCGCGCGACTACAGCCCCAGACCTCCGAATCGATCAGATACGCAGGAACAAGACGTCATCTTATTTCACGAGGCGATTGCAATGCGAGCCTTACTTGAACAGGCATAAATTCCATGAGGCGGCGAGTAGAAGTCGCACGTATATCTGTGGACATCGGTCATTTTGAGTAAATTTCTGCTCGCCAATTGCAGCTGGTCGTGCGACCCACCCTAGTCACCGGCATGCACGAGCGTCGGAAGATGTGGCGCCGGCGGAGTGGAGCATCTGAGCTTACGTAACCGACAAAGGATAATAGGCTCCGTAAGATAGAGTGCACGGTCAAGCGCCCCGCCAGAGGTGGCGCAGGTCTCGGAGCTAGATCGCGTATCATGTAGTAGATGAGCACGACGTGGTTTGGTGTAGACCTTTCCGGCTACTGAGCCAAGTCATTGCTTCTATTTCTGTTGGCAGGAGAATCGTAACTTTATGCGTCTGCTGACATGATCATGAAGTGAGGTGACTCATTAATGGGATGACGAAATCACTTAGCAACAAGGTATTCATCATATTAATCGCCATCGTTTAACTCGGCTAATCTCACATTCAAATATTGTTCTCTTCTTGTTTCTAACATAAGCATGTACCTCTTATGTTTGTGTGCTGTAATTAATTTCAGTTGGAAGTCTGCGCTTCACTTCGTCTTTCACGTGTTGCTAAGCCTATACTGTTGAGCTGAGCAGTTCTAACTATATCAATCGCAAGAAATACTGCTGGTCAAATTACCCGCGTCAACGGTCACCAAAAAATAAAAACGCGGCTAGTTTAAAAAAAAAGAATAAAAAAACAAGAACACTTCAAAAAACAAGCACGTAAATAAACCTAACCAGACTCCGAAATAGCCGAGTCGGTTAGGTTTTGCGGTACTGTTTCTCAATTTCTGTGAGTATATAGTGAAAGTACTTTTACTTGCGATTGAATGGTTTTCTTCGAAAGGGCATTTTTACGCCAAAATGAGGGTCTGCAGTGCAACCATTACAAACTGCTCGAACGAAATGTGCAGAGAGAAAACGCAACGTTATTCGGCATCTGCAAGGGCCCAACAAAGCACGTAAACGTATACGAAACGTTTGAGTTCTTTGTCCAAAAAAATAAAGGGTCATGCGTCTCCAGGAAGCCGACGTGAAAGCAAGAACAGGCTGCTTTCAAGCTTTATCCCATCGTACTCCTTCGTAACTTATTTTTTTACCCTGCGTCACCGCGTCAGCCATACCGCCTTTCCTTTTAATGTTCTTTTCCGACAGGACCCACAGGCAGGCCGGGCAATGGGCTTCCTCAAAGAACTTCCTGACTGCCAATGCGTCTTTCGAAACAGCAGTCGTGTCCGCAGTGAGCTAGTTTCGCTCTTTATAACCGACGGACAGACCGGGCGGCGCCGTGAGACGCACGTGAGATGGACGTGATATACGACCTCGCCATATTTTCTCGCCAAGCTTGCAGGCTCCGCCTGTGAGACATCGTACAATGTACTAAGTCGAATCGCAAAACCAATTTCCCGTCATTCATCTAAGGAGGTCGGTTAACATCCCTTTGTTATTATTTTTTTCATCCCTGGAGCACGAAGCGAACGTACGTAGGTACATCTTTCGGCAACGTGCCCCATGACTGGACTACGTCGTGAGCGTACATCGCATCCGGAGCCCTCCACTACGGCGTTTCTCATAATAATATGGTGGTTTTGGGACGTTGAATCCCACATACGAATCAATTATCAAGCGTATATTGTACCTGCACATACCAGGCATTCGCCAAACGAGAACGTTACGAATGGAAACTACCTAACGCAAAACTTTATTGTTAAAAATGACAGTTTTTATACACACCGTACTACTCCGCAGCAATATTCAGACTCTGTCAATGCAGTGGAGCGAACACCGATAAAATAACGAAACAACGACGCCACTATCCCCCTGCTTAAAAAAAAAGGATGACTAGAGAACAAACAATCACTTCGAGAAGGCTCCAGGCGGGATACGGTACACTTCTCCACGCAATGTGCCCAAGTCGTCCCAGAAGAAACCGCCCACATACGGCCCGAAGGCTGCTAACACCCTGTAGCACATGGTATGGGGGATGCCGAAACAATCAAGGTATCTTGTCCGTAAATAAATAGAGCAAGCAAGGAAATTCAGAGGACAAGTGGGAGGCGTTGCGGACGTCACCAAACCCTGAGGGTCAGCTCTGGCTGGTGGAAAGGTCGCGGACATCGGCTGCAAGCCAAGACTGCATTGAATGATGACGTCACCTCTACGAGAAGAGAACGCGCGCCTACTCATACAATAAAGTTTAATTCTCTCTTTCTGTGCTAACTGAGTGAACCTGCTGCGTGTAAGACTGTATATGGTGAAATTAAATGACACTGGTGTTAAAATGTGGAGCTAAATTTTATTTAAAACAAAGTTGCATTCAACATTATTGTCTCTTGCAAACAACATTGTGCAATTCAATATCGTTGCCAACTAAAGTCAGGTCGTCGTCTGTATTTTTCTAAGACTCACCTCGTGCGTCATCTTTTCTTCTTCTCTTCCTCTTTTCCAGTTCTCTGGTTGTAAGATTGCTTGTTTCGAATTTTCAACAGAGGTATACTATTAATACGTACCATGTTGATTATTTTCTAGGAGCCTGGTTTTCTGCAATGCATGCTCTTATTTATTCTTGCATTGTTTGTGTAATTAAAATATCATATACATCTTGCATTTATTTTCATGCGCACCTAATTAAATAATGTATGTCATCGAGCTACCCTGTTATTGCTTTTGTATAAAAAATATAATCACATTAACCGCTATTCAACTCCAAACACGTACTAAGAAAATTATATTACTACACTGGACCAATTACAGCACACAGGCTAACAGTAAAAATATTTTGTAACAATTTTTCACATTGTTGTATTGAATAAGCACTGACTGATTGATTTATTAATGGACTGATTAAAAAAGGGCAGCTATCAACAAGAAAAACGACAACTCTTCCTCAACTTACTTCAGTTCTATAAAAAAAAAATAATTCGGCAGATCCCACGTACCTGGGAATCGATGTCATGCGAAGCAGGCGGAGGGAAGAGACTATGTTGCAATGTATTATTGAGCGACACGTCATGAAATGGCGCTAACTATATGTACAAATGTTGCACGCTCAGACATACGCTGAAGAGTTGCTGGTGTTTATGTAACCATTTGTTTGCACTTGCGCAACGATGCCAACTGGAACGTGCGTATTAGCAACATCAGAAGCTGATATGAAGCGCTGATGCTCGCGAAGATGCCGGCCCTGAACACTGCTACATAAATCAACTTCATCGCATGGCAACTAACCACTATTTACGTTAACCCGACGTCACGGTTAATCAAAGGAGCACATATGTAATGTTTATAAAATTGGGTCGGCAGTACTGCAACAACTATCGACGTTTTACGAAGATTAGCTCCTATTTGAAAACTAGTTTTTAGACCTGGCGTAGCTCCGTGGTAAAATGTTTCATTGCCACGCAGAATTCTTGGGTTCGATTCCTGCTGGGACCCCGACATTTATTTATCGCATGCGTTGGGTGGGCGCTATTTATGTCGGGTATTTCTTAATGCTCGCGCGTTAAAATTGCCCATGTGCGTTCTCGTCGTTTCTGGGTAGATACTAGGTATCAATGACCTGTGGCGCATGCATACCCGCATACCAGCGGCACATACTCACCCGTGGGTGTGTGCCACTGTTTGGCGGGAAGTGTTTGATGACGTACGCGACAGAATTGTGACATTCATGTCTTGACCAGCGCGTCATATTCGTCAAACCGTCCTACCCTCCCATGCCAATTTTGGTTCTTGTTAAGTTAAGGGGGCGACCACGAGAGCACCCAAACGTAAGCGACTAGATAGATAGATAGATAGATAGATAGATAGATAGATAGATAGATAGATAGATAAGCTCAAAGTTGTTGAAGTTTTCCAAGAAATGCTTCGCATTTAAAACAACGCGCTCGAGATAACGCTGATAACACGCATACATATAGGGGTAAAACGGCGACGAAAAAAGCCCGATCAACAAGTTAACGAGTTCTGAAATGGCATCTTCGGAAACTAGAAACGCATCTACTTTGAGCTTCTACCGGATATTCTATCACGCCTCTTATAAGAGAAGGGACGGAGAGTCAAGTCACCAAGCTCCGAAAGGATGAGACGTCATTCTGCGATGTATCTCTCTTCTTTCCAGGACGACGCTGTCCTGCGATATACGTTTCTCCTCGGCGGCTCAGACGCAGCCGGCTTTGGGAGCGTTCATTCTGGCAAGTCGCCTTCGAGGAAGCGTAAGATCGCAGCTTGCCAGGCTCCTGGGAGCTCAAGGGACAGACGCGAACATTCTTTGCGTATGCTCTCGTTAGTACCGTGCAGCACTTAGGAAACCAAGGCTGAAGACTGAAAATGTTCTGCTGCGGGAAGGGTTAGTTATTCATTTAATCTTTAACTGACTGAATGCCACTATCGCGGCGGTATAGAGGTTATAAGGCTCGCATGCTGACTCACTGGTCGCGAGATAGAGACCTGGCTTGGGCGGCCGCATTTTCAACAAAGGCGAAGATGCTTGAAGCCTGTCTACTTAGGTGAAGGTGCACATTAAAGAACCACAAGAGGTCGATATTTCCCCAGCCCTTCGCTACGACGTCTTTCATAACGATATGCAGGTTTTCGGACGTTAAACACCAGTAACGATTATTCTGACTGCAACGAAGTTAAGAGTGATAGCGCCAAGAATACTTCGTTTTTCCTCACGAACCTAGCCCTGAATGATTGAAGATAACGCAAGTTAAAAAAAATTTAGATCAATGAAACAATCCACTATACCATCTATTTTATGTATTATACAAGGAGACTCTTTCAGAATGAAAGAAAAAAGAGGCTGTTTACTTTTGGCGCCTTCGTTAATCATTCCTTCTTTATTTGTATTGACTAAAAATTTAGGGTGACTTAGCGCGAAACGACGAAAAAAAAAAAGAAAGAGAAGAAGAGCAATGTTAGCGCCAACTTTAGTGCGACATTGTATTGACCAACGTTTTGGTCAATACAAGTATGAACTGACTAACCAACAGCTAAGTACTTCTGATCCCTTTAAGTTTATGATGAGCGATATTCGAATCCCATATTGCAATCCAGCTTTATTCGACTTAATTTTCCAGACTGTACCATAGATACGGCCGTATTCGCAAGGCTGCTCTTATATTAAGGCCACGGTCAAGCATATTCCAGGAAGACCTTTCCTGGAATGAACATATAAATAAATTGGCAGCAGATCTAAGTAGAAGCGTTGGATGTATGTACAAACTATGTCCGTTATTACCACTTTGGCTAAAGAAAGCGTTATATTATACACTGATATATTCCAGGCTAAGTTATTGTGTCTTATGTTGGGGAACAACGACGGCTCAAAACTATAAAACATTACTTACACTACAAAAGAGGGTACTAAGACTATTCGAGGGATATTACGGTATGCCACAAGGTCTTAGCGCACGTCCGTTATTCCCTAAATATCTCATATTACAAGCAAACCAAATATATTATTATAAGTTATTATTGTATATCCAAAATAATAAACTATACCCCATGTACGATTTTTCTCGATGTGCTGAGTACTATCTCCGTACACATAGTATAAGAACACCGAAAACTAGAACAACCTATGGTCAACAACATATTGATTACCAAATACCGAGTCTCCTCAACAAACTGGGTGACGTACTTGATCTAAATAAGAAAACTTCCAAAAATAAGTTCAAGGAATTTCTTCTTTATAATTGTATTGAATACGCTTAATACAGAAATTTGGATTATTTATTACTTTCTGTGTCCCAATTGCTTAGAGTACACTATTTGTGTCCTTTTGTTGTTGTTTTTTAGGAATGTATGTGTCTCCTGATGCTTTCCTTACCTCACCTATTGTATATATTGCGATGTTTTTTAGGTATTTCATTACTATTTACTGTCCTGTTCTTTCTTTATATTTGTAATGGTTACATGTGTGATCATAATTTGCAAATTGTATCTGTATATAATGATGTTCTCTAATTCGGCTAAGTTGTGTATGACATGATAATTCTAGTTTTTATTTTATTTTGCCAGACTGTATTTCGGAGCAAAAGCCTCCGTCAGGCTATGTAGCCTTTTGCTTTTGCTTCGTTTTTTCTGTTGCACGTACAGAAAAATGAATAAATCTCAAATAAAAAAAAATATTTAGAAAGCGATACAATCAACAAATAATAATTATCCAGCATTGACTAGTGCACACGGACGCCAGCGAGTGACGAATCGGTCTCAGACGAGAACGCCTGTACGCATCAGACGAGCGAATCATAGCCTATATGCATAATGGCGGACTTTTCTGAATGCACAAAGGTTTGAATCTGCAGCCTTCAACAAATTCTTCCCCCTCACTCTTTTTTACTCGAGATGCAGCCTATTTTGCTTCTTCCGGGTTCTCATGCCCTCCCACGTCTGGCGACGAAGTCAAGTTTACTTGTGCATCCAACAGAAACAGGAGGGGGGGGGGGGGGGAGGTCAGCTGAAACGGTCGAAGTCTGGCGCCATCCGCACGTGCGAGCGTTCTTGCGTTACTCTGTGCAGAAAGAGCTTGTGTTTGAGCGAAGGAAGGGAAGGAGACGTAAGACTCGAGCTCTCTTTGCTTCCGCGCGGGTGTGTGTACAACTCGTAGCGGAAAAGAGACGGTACGAACAAAAAACATAACAGAATGACTCGCTATCCAGTGGCCCAATATAAATGTGTGCCTGGGGAGTTCCACACTTGCGAGGACCAGGAGGCCAGGGACGCCGGGAACCTTTCTCGGGCCACCGGTAAAGCGAACAGGAGAGAAAAAAATATCCGTGTGAAGGGAAGAAAAAAAGTGCAGCCGGTCGATAGGCGCGAGCCGAGAATAAGAGTATAGCTCGGTTTACTGTACAGAGCTATAGGCGAGATCGGGGTCTTCCCGGCACTCGTCTTATGCGGGCCGCTGCAAATTGGCTGACCCGCGCTGTTTTTCCACGTCCTTCTGTATACACAGTTCGCCGCAAGTGGCCGCACGTACGACAGCACGGTCCATTATGTCCTGCGGCTCGCCTCGCGAGATCTATACACGAATGCGCATGCCATCCTTTGAACGTTACACAGTCGGCGTATTGATGGCTTATTCCTCTTTGAGATGGATGGTATCTCGTCAAAGCGTTTGTGTTTGAAAACGTATTTACACTGCAACGAGAACTTAGAGGATGAAGATGCGGTCACCGGTCAAATGAAGGTGACCGACATGTTTCAGACTCGTGCGGCTTTACTTGATCACATGAAGTAGGCGAGAGCCGTAAGTCCCTTTTCATTCTAAGATGCAAGGTAACGAGCGGGTGTAGTTTGCCGACAGATTGTAATCTGTGCTGTTAATTTTCATCCTCATCATGATACTTGACCAGAGAATCTTTTGTCGAACTCTTGACTACAAGGAGAACTTTATTTGGGGTTGAGAAATAGGGTGGCATAAACGTGGAGATTACTGAGGCTCCCTTTAGAAAAATATCTTGCTCTTAGGGACTCACGAATATTTTTCTGCACTTGACTCACTCGGACTCAAAAGAAAGAAAAAAGAGAAAAAGAAAGGCAGGGAGGTTGACCAGATACAAGAACACGGTGTGCTACCCTGCACTGGGGTTGAGGAGTAGGGGGTTGCAAGAGAGAAAGATAAAAAATAAGTAAGAACAAGAAATACAGACACGCACACACGAAATCAATCCACTGAGTCGTTCACCCAATCACTCGGACTGAAACTCGCCTAAATACTACTTAGGCGGACTGATTTGGACCCAGGCTCACGGCTCAAACTGAGTCTGAGCGAGTCCACTCATGAGTAAGTTTGATGACCTGAGGAAAGTGAGCGAGGGAAAGCGAGATAAAGGCAGCACGGCGAGATCAATCAATGACTACCCATTAGGCGACCACTCTTCATCGAAAAAGCAGAAGAATGGACAACATAAAGCTGGATGTGTGAGTACTGTATCAAAGTATGTGAAGGTGTCACGAGGTGAACGTCAGTGTCTTATGAGAAGCCATATTATCTGCAAGTCACAAATTCTACGAAGTCAAATTTTCTGTGTTGAGCTCACGGCGCAGCGCTACTCACCAAGAACAAAAATAATAAAGAGTATCTGTGGCACCTTTTCGAGAGTACCTACTAGTCACGTATACGACTCTCTTGAATAGAGGCACGTTGACTTTCTTGCCGATTACACGACTCGCAGAAGAGAGTACAATTCTCACCAAAGAGAGTTGACGTGCCGCTTTAAAGAGTTATATACGTGGCATAAAACAATTCAAAAAAGAGACAAAGGGCTATTTGATTTTCTTTTGTTTATAATATGACACGATTGCATTTTAGTATACGTTACGAGCAAAATATACCTAGACCTCCAACAATTTTTTGTCTTCTGCACAGGCGCACTAAAGACGAAAAAAAAATGCGCCAAGAAAAGCACAACCGGCAACCTGTCAAACTAACAAATGCCTTGCTCTGTGCAAAACAAGAAACACACGTTTGCCGATACGATACAATACCGTGTATTCGGCGGTTAAAACATTGGTCCTCATAACGCATAGTGTAACAAGTACCATTACGCTTAATTACGTTTAATGATAGTTCTACGACGCAAAACCCCGGTACGACCATGAGAAACGCTGTATAGTGGAGGGCCTCGCGGATTTCGACCATTCGGGACTCTTCAACATGCACCTAAGTCTACGGACACGGGACTCTGGCGTCTTGCCTGAACCGAATTTGTGCAAATTGTACAGATTCCGTAGAACAAACTAACGTAAAAAAAGAATGCGGCCGCCGTGGCTGGGATTCAATCGCACGACCTTCGCATCAGCAATAAAGCACCACCATTACCACCACGGCGGGTAACATAAGACTATATAGCCCAAATTTCAGTTTTGCGGGCCGCTTAGCATCTGCGATGACCGAACACGCGGGTACAGCATAATAATTATTAATAAAAGAGCATAAAAAAGAACTAGCATGAAAAAAATTTCTAACGCGGCTTGTGCGAGGTGGCTGAGACCACGTTCCCTCTTTCTGTCACCCGGAGGAACGCAATGAGGCCTTCACGATGAATGCAGAGCGCAACCCCACGCGACCGCGAGGGCTGACCACGGCAGGCAAGCTGCCTGCGTGACGGCCATCGACGAAGATATGCCCCATTGCCGATAGAGGCGTACCGTATACACGATCGCTCGATTGGCATCAATAAATACTCTCCTCCATCCTAACCCTCTCTCCTGTACTGGCTCGCCCGTCGTTCAGTCGATCTGCGACCGAGCACGCATCGGTGGCAACGTGTCTCGGTGACAAAACGAGCCGCGCATCGATGTATCGCCCCGCTTATCACCGCAAATAAACGGGCGACAACGGCAGCATGTGAGCAGCAAAAGAGAGGCGCAACAACGAACGAACGCGTCCCGTGGCGCCGCTTTTCGTGAAGACCGGCTCACCACGCACTCACGTGAACACTATAACTTCATGAAACAAAATCTCACAGAGACAAAAATGTCCCCAAAACCGGGTGACTTGATGAATGTGAAAGGTTTGCTACCACATAACGTAACGATTATCGTTATCAACAAATTTCAATTAGACATTTCACCACCTAATGCAAGCGGCAATAAACGAGTGGAGGTTTACCAGTGGTCTCGCGTACGCCCTTGTAGAATACCGGTAGGGCACCACGGTTGTTTCAAGTGAAATTTAAACTTTCAATACATAGTAATTGTACGTCAATTTATTGTATTGTGGTTAAATGCCAAGATCCGCCACCAGAACTAAAAGGTCCAGCATTATACATCCACCTATCTATTCAGCTGATGCATCGCAACAAATGAACCACGATTCCAGGATTTTTCCCCCACCTTAGTTCCTGCACGGGCTTTGTGGCATTGTTAAGGCCTAGGCATTGCCTTGTCATCAACAGTGTTCAGGTACACGCACGGCCGCAAGCAACGGCACGATCTAACTTGCCTCGCCGTGGTGGTCTAGTGGCTAAGGCACTCGACTGCTGACCCGAAGGTCGCGGGATCGAATCGCGGCAGCGGTGGCTGCATTTCCGTTGGAGGGGGGAAATGTTGTAGGCCCGTGTGCTCAGATTTGGGTGCACGTTAAGAAACCCCAGGTGGTCGAAATTCCCGGAGCCCTCCACTACGGCGTTTCTCAAAATCATATGGTGGTTTTGTGGCGTTAAACCCCACATATCAATCAATCAATCAATCAATCAATCAATCAATCAATCAATCAAACTTGTAGTTACTAAATGTTCATATATAGGGTGATGTCTTAGCGCATCATGCCACATTGTTCACGTCATGTTGGAGATGATGGATACCTAATTTAGGGAGGAGGAGTTCCAAATCTGATGGGAAACAAAAACGAAGTTTGCCTACGCAAACACAGCACCTGAAAATCAAGAAGTACAGCGAGAAACTGGAAGAAAGTGCCATCAAGGGGCTGGGCGAGTTGCAAAAGCTGCCAGTACACGAGATCTGCAAAGGAAGTCCGTGATCATGCCTGGGCAGCGTACACCACACCTCACCCGGTTGCAGCGAGGAGCCTGTTTTCGATCCGAAGGGCTTAGGGATTTCTACCACGCATATATTCCGACGCCATGCAACACAATAAACAAGGGGGTAAGAAAAAAAATACACACAATGTGGGAGAACTGATGCTCAAACGGGAACTGATAACTACAGCTTAAGAAATCCTAGCCCGCAAAATGCCCATGTCACAAACTACTACCGACGACGACATCGTCATAGTTCAAGTCAAAACAGCTTTTAGCACATCGAAGTCAAGGATAGCAAGCGCGAACTTGCACAGATTTAACGAAGTGCCGGGATTTACGGCGAGACAGCAGGCAAGGAAGAACTATTGAGGCGCTTCACACCCGGTCAGGCCGGGAGGCTTCAAAACGTGTAGGAGATGCCTGGTAAGAGCCGGCCAGCTTAGTGAAGTCACACCAGACACATTTTGATCCAGGGATCTGAGACGCTGACTGATCACCGCGCTGTGCGTCCGTGACAGGCGAGCCGCGTACGACTCCGAAGAAGGGAAAGACCTCTAGGCCTCAGGCAAGACGTGTGGTCTTTCTGGAAAGGTCACCGCAGCGGGCTTTTCTCGTAATAATCCCGAAAGCCGGCAACTGCTTTCATAAAGCCACGGAAGCGAAAGCCAACAAATCCGTCGTTTCAGCTTCCATAAGTCGACACTTCATTACTGGAAACGGTAAGCTTTATTAGGATAGATAGAAAACAAACTTTACTCGTGCGCTGCTTGTTAGGAGATGAAACGCTAAGATTACGCCGCGGCTCCACAGCTTGAGGCTCTCCGGAGAGCTATTTCGATGTAGCCCACGGTTATTGAAGTCCGCCATTCGGGATCACGCATGTATGTATGTATGTATGTATGTATGTATGTATGTATGTATGTATGTATGTATGTATGTATGTATGTATGTATGTATGTATGTATGTATGTATGTATGTATGTATGTATGTGTATGTATGTATGTATGTATGTATGTATGTATGTATGTATGTATGTATGTATGTATGTATGTATGTATGTATGTATGTATGCATTCATGCATTCATGCATGCATGCATGCATGCATGCATGCATGTATGTATGTATGTATGTATGTATGTATGTATGTATGTATGTATGTATGTATGTACATGCTTGTGTGTGGACATACGTACATACGGCTGAATGAATAAGTGAATGAGGCTAATAACTTAATTGCAGAGGCCCACCATGCAACAAGTTTTTTTTTTTTTTTTGTCCCGCCGATTAGTCTATGAAGCGCCGCACGCCATTCACTCTCTATACGTCGTGAAGTAGTCGACCTTAAGTTTTAATGTTGGAACTTCCAAAGGATCCGTTCGCGTTGCTTTCTCCACTCCCAGAGTCAACTACTGCTACAGCCGCCTCCTTTCCCGTATGTCCTCCTCTCGACTGTGGGTGTGGCTTCTTCCATGTACAGGAAAGCTTTACAGGCAAAGCACGCTTTACGGGACGAGGTAATTCTCGGTTGTTTGTATGTATGTATGTATGTATGCATATGTATGCATGTATGCATATGATTGATTTGTGGGGTTTAACGTCCCAAAACCACTATATGATTATGAGAGACGCCGTAGTGGAGGGCTCCGGAAATTTCGACCACCTGGGGTTCTTTAACGTGCGCCCAAATCTGAGCACACGGGCCTACAACATTTCCTCCTCCATGGGAAATGCAGCCGCCGCAGCCGGGAATCGAACCCGCAACCTGCGGGTCAGCAGCCGAGTACCTTAGTCACTAGACCACCGCGGCGGGGTATGTATGCATATGTATGTATGTATGTATGTATGTATGTATGTATGTATGTATGTATGTATGTATGTATGTATGTATGTATGTATGTATGTATGTATGTATGTATGTATGTATGTATGTATGTATGTATGTATGTTGGGAGCTATCCGCCACAGTAGAGGCAGTATGGATGATTATCAACCATGTTAACACTCTCTAAAAATATCCTCCACACGGCATTCAAAGTAATTCTTAAAGCAACCTAGCAATAACTATACACTGTAATGGAAGAAGTCTACCCTAATGCTAGGGATGCAGTCGAGGTTGTTTATCGATGTTACTGCTTACGCATGCACGCTAACCTTTTTGCAAAATTACAGCTCTAGTAGATATTCACCACTCTCAATGTAAGCTGAAATACGCGATTTCTTTTTTCGAAACAAGCGTAGTTTGAGTAAGATGAATTTCCAGATCCGGATAAGCTAGCGGCAGCTGTTAAAGGACCCTGTAGCACTTTTCACGACTTCATAGTTTTACGTGTTTTCCTAGCTGGTTGGGTACATGACGACTTAAGAGATAAGTGCCGCAAGAACGGCACCGATAGGGCCCCGCAGTGCAAAGTTATTCAGCGTAAAAATACCAAAATACAATGACATAGATGCTTACCCTCAACTCGATTTTCGCAAGCTCACCTTAGCATGTTTCCCTCGCCTTCTTACGTTGGAAGGCTGCCCAATGAAATGAATTGAAAGCCCTATCGTACGGGAAACTAGTATTACATATTGCCTGTTACGTCCAGCGTACTAAGGACGCCGTTGCGATGGTAACAAACAATGTGGTGCTTGAAGGAACGAAACGTGCGAAACGAGCCAGCTCGCAAACGCTTCTATAAAGTTTTGTAGCCTTACTGATCTTTCTTTTTGCAATGACGCATATATATCGACGCTGCTACATTGTTGTTATTTTAGTTTCTACAAATAACGGCGCCGGAGCGTCGCGGGCACGTTTCCTCCGGCACCGTGGCGTTCAGCGCATTCTTTGACCAGCCTTGCAGTTTTTAAGCTGGGAAAGTCGGAGAGCTTTATTCTTTGTCGCTTTGAGTGAAAAATCATGCTAATGAAAACAGAAATCCAATAGTAATTCCTATTTTGATGGAATGTCGCGATCACATTTAACGTCACATTTACCCAATCATATGGCGGCAACATTCCGGCGTCATTTCTGTTCACAGTAGTTCTGGTTAGTCCCACTACGAGTTATGCAGTCGACAGCGATGTTTTCAAGCGTTAGATGGCTCCTTTAAGAAGATGTGGACATTCCAAAATCAAGTATTCAAGCATTCCACTAACACACACGCGCGCACACACATACAGACACACACAGACACACACAGGTACACGCGCAAACGCACACACAAACACAAATACAGACACACACACATGCGCACATACATACAGAGAAGAAAGACGCCTTTCTAACTTGAAAGCAACCCTAAACGACAGAACCTTTGGAGCGGTCAGCGTACACCATTTCAAAGCGCAGCTGGCGAAAATGCAGAAGCAAGGAAGGCTACAGAAATGGACAAAGTCAGTGATGTTTAGAAGGCACACGGGCGCTCGAGACTTAGAGGGAACAGCAACATGAAACGGTATGTTCAGACAGACTTCCACTCCGTCGCGGACTCCTAAAGGGAGTGGGGAAGGGGGGACGCAAAGCCCTTAAGCATCGTCGAAAACACTTTCAACCTTTTCATCCTTGAGAAAAGCCTCTTTTGCGGGCGATTCTGACCACTCCATGGCTCCCAATCCGGATGCAAGTGTTCAATATTGAGGACAAATGAAAGGAGGTTAAGACACTACTGCGTGGAGCTACTGTATTATTTCTCGCAGGAAGTGTGCTGTCATACATGAATTCTCAGGGTTACCCTCCCTAGATTTTTGTGTGTGTGTCCAACCTGTGCCGCCGTGTGTCTTTTTTCGTGTGCAATTTAGTGCGTCGCGAGTGTCAACCATGTACAACCAACTAGCCCCTACGCTGGCCCTTCTTCCTGCATTTCTTTTAGCCTATTCCTAATTCCCTCCTTTTTGAGGTCCAGTGTGTGAAAAAAAAGCCAACAAGGACTTTTTTATGACATTAGCTTTACTTTTGTTGTCACCAGCATCAAAACGGATAAAACTACAACAACCACAACCAAGAACAACAACAACAACAACAACAACAACAACAACAACAACAACAACAACAACAACAACAACAACAACAACAACAACAACAACAACAACAACGACAACAACAACAACAACAACAACAACAACAACATCATTCGCAAACTCGAGTACAGGCTCGCTAAACGAACCAATAAGCGAACAAAAGCTTCCTCGACCATGTCTGTTGATGCGAAGAACTTTCGTTCCATTATTTTTTTTTCTTTTAGAAGTTTAGTGATGAACGCGTTAAGCACCACGGGAGGCGTGTGATCGAGAACAAAAGAGAGAAAAACCGACGACGCTCGGAAACGTATAGCAAAACGCTTGAAAGGGATCCTGGCTAACGAAGAATGGGCTAACGAAGAAGGCGCTGAATAAGAGAAAAGCGAGAGGCGTATGAACGAGGGGGGGAAGCCGCCTTCCGAATGGTCGCTCGCCACGGCGCGTCATTTGCATGTAACGAGGAACGACCAGCGCGTGCTGCTCTCGGCATTCCCCGAGGCGCTGCACCGTCAGGCGATATTTTGCAGGCCGGCCGGCTCGGCAGCAAACTCGAAGGAGAGCCGCCAGAATTGTTTGGAGGCGTGCCTGGACGGCTGCTATGCGCAGTAGGCTCGCTGCATTAAAAAGACTCGGGGCAAAGGAGCCAGCTGACGAGCTCCCTCGGGGCGCAGCTGCTTCGAACGGCACCACGCCGATGCTGTCACTGAGTGCGCCTTATTAATTCATTTTCTTTCTATCGATATCGTTCGTTGCGACACTCGCTTCAGTGTCGAGTCTCGAGGCGCATTTTTTTTTTTCATTTAGCCTCTCGGTGACGAGAAGCAAAAACGGTGACGACATATTCCCCACGCCGGAAAGTGACGCAAGCAGCTCCTCCAACCTTCGGCCAGGTTAAGGTGTCAGCGCAGAGACCTGCGGTAATCGAACTTGCCCTATAGTTGCATCATCATGATCATCATCATCATCACTAACTTATTTTATTTACAGCGAACTTTATCAATTTTTAAGAGTTGTTGAGTGTAACGTCCCAAAACCACGATATGATTATGAAAGACACGTGCAGGGCTGCAGAAATCTCGACCAGCCGGTATTATTTATGTGAGCTTAACCTAACTACACGGGCCTCGAACGTTTTCGCCTCCATCAGAAATGTTTCCACTACAGCGGCTCTCATAATCATATGGTTGTTTTGGGACGCTAAGCCCCACATATCAATCAATCATGTATATTAGGAAGGAAATATTTCGAGTGCGCGAGTCCATCCGGTGTACTTATAGTTTCAAATGGGAGCATGCTGCAGTGCAAGAGAACAATGGCGTAATTATTTACCCACCACCAGGTATCAATGTTCCGCATGTAGCGATATGCAAGCCATGGTCTAAGTCTACAACTAAATGCAACTTAACAGTACGCTATGTTGGGCAAGACGGTGCGCAGTTTTTTTTTCCAAGCTTTTACGTCAGGCTCCATATGGTTTTGCTGTTTCTCAGATACTGCAGCTGTGATCTGAGGTTGATGTCTTCTCTGTTCTTTACAGTGCGCAGTGAGTTAACTACTTCTGCGCACGTCCTACAACAGCCTTCATATTGCGGATGCTTCAGAAAAATAAACTTATTTGCGAGTTGGAGCTCTTTCTGTCTCATCTTGATTCTTCTCGTAGTTAACCTTGCGACATAGGTTTCAAGTAACTAAACGTGAACGCGTTATCTGGGAGGCCAGCGCCACGCATACACTGAAGAAAAATATGTCCAGCATTCACACGACGCTATGCAAGCGAACCATTGTGGACGTGAAGTGCAATGACTGTGCGTATAAGAACGACGCTGCGATTCTGGACAACGGCTTATCGTAAATTATCTGCACAAGAAAAACAATTAACACCGCGGATGTACAGCACAGACGAATGACGCGGTCGTTGCGCAAAACTAGCGAGACACATGCTTCAAACTAAGGGGCACAAAAGGCGTTTGGATACACGGCTTATGCGTACTATCAATTAGCACGCATCTAGATGAACAAAGGCTGAGGCGTTAAGACAGAAAACTCACGGAACGTACAAAGACATAAGCTGCCCGCTCCCCCACCCCCATTACCCTCTAGAATAAATAAATAAATAAATAAATAAATAAATAAATAAATAAACAAATAAATAAATAAATAAGTCTGCCGTTGTGGACATATTAGTGAGCACTGTCAGAAAGAAGAATCCGGAAAGTAGTATGCACATAAAACATCTTTCAACAAGCGCTCTTTCTGCCTTTGTTGGTTCGCGCACGCGCAAACACGACATGCCCAGCTATCCCACTTTTGGTGAAAAAAAAAATTAACTTCAACCTATGACAGACTATTATAATCATCGTCATCAACGCCTACCTCGTTTTCTAGGCCGTTGGGTCGTATCTCCACTCGCCGTCATGTTGGGACTTTCACACGTACAACAGCAACGCTTTTTAAACACGCACATTCAACACCTTTTGCCTAAATATACATGATCATATTCTCACGAGCGCTGAAATGCCAAGGAGACGAAAAGGAAAGCGGCAAGTGATAGAAACTAAAAATACAAGCTCAGCGCCAAAGCTTAGAAGCTTTCGTTCGAGGCGGGTTATTCGTGCCTTCTTCGTACACATCTTGGCGCACGCCCGACTACGGAGTTGCCTAACCTTTCCAAACTAGGAAGCGACCACTCGGCAAAGGCAAACTTCCGTGACCCGACGAAAGGGCTGAAGCTGGGTCTCCAGGCGCCGTGGATTGGCATTCTTTAAACCAGCGGCGCATACAGTGCCAAAAAGAAGAAAATGAAGAAGAATGGCAGCGGTAGCGCCGTCCGGTGAGCTTGTGCACACTTCCACATCGGGAGGAGAAAGCAGAATTAGATAACAAAAAGAGCCCGAAGGCCTAGCGTATAGCACGACACAACTCAACAGAAAACGCAAGCTGTCGTTGAAAAGAAAAAGAAACGAACAGAGACAAAAAAATTTAAAGAGTGGGCTCAGTACACAAAGCTATAAGTACGCGCGTACTATTTTTGTTAGTTCGCAACTGGTTGAAGAGCAGTTTGGTTCAATTTCTTACTTATTTATTTTTTATCGGATGGATCGGGACTTTTCAAATATTAAAGCGTTAGGGGACCACCGGTGAGACTTCGGGTACATGTATGGCTCCGAGGAGAGTCGCTTCCAGAACACAGACACAGCGTTTTCGCTCGTTAATCCCAATAACGGAAGTATAGTATGCACATATGCAGGTAAGTGATTGGAACCACTTACCTGCCTTCAAGACGAGCATAACTGCACTTAAAGATGTCCTATCAGTCTAATGTAACGTTACATCTTTTTTTCTTTCACATTGCTTGTAACTACTTCGCTAGATGTTCTCTAATATGATTTACAAACTTTTTGCAGTTTTGTATTTTGCTTCCATTTTACTGTTATTGTTATGCTTTTTCTTTCTCTTCTTTATTATGGACACCCCACTCACTCTGAAATGAATTTATACCCTGAAGGCACTACAAATATATGAATAAATGAATAAATAAATAAATAAATAAATAAAGCAGTCGTCTATCGAATCAATTCGATATTGATACTTGTCGAATCAATATCGACAAGTATCAACTTCCTCCAGATATCACCGCCGGACAAATTCCGCTGTGGTTCCACCCTGGCAATTTGACTCCGCTGGCGACACCAATCGGCAGTTGCTGCGTGACGTCATTCGAAGAAAATGCTATAAAAGAAACGCCTCACCGATTTGCCTTTTGTGGGCACGAAGGACGCGGCTTGGCCATGACGCTAACCAGATCTCTGTTCTGCGTTCTGCAGGTCAGTTATAACAATTATTCTCTTCGTAGTGATTGTCGTGGTATTATTGTCCTGCCGTGCCCACGGAAGTGCCTTAACCTTGCCTATGAATGTCTTTTCGTCTGCAAGTTGCTTCTATGCGGGGACATTGAAACTAACCCAGGTCCCACGCAGAAAGAATTGTTTGAGCAGTTGCTTGAAGGTCAAACTGTAATCCGCAATGACATTGCAGAAATGAAAGCGCAATTACTTAATGTCGAAGGGCAGATCAGTAGCCTTCAGCAGATGGTCAGTCATATTGAAAAAAGGCTGTCTGAACTACCTTCATCACCGGAAGACGGAGTTCAAAATACGCTTAAATCCATAGAACACGTTATCACATTCCAGTCAAAGAAACTAACTGATCTTGAGGACAGAAACAGGCGGTCAAACATAATAATTCATGGCGTTTCTGAATGCCCCGAGGAAACGGAAGCGCTTCTTAAAGAAAAAGTTCTAACGACGATAATGCGGGATAAGATGAACGTACAATGTGAATCTATCGGCCGCATCCACAGGCTTGGACGCCTTGGCAGCAAACGCCCGGTCATTGTCTATCTCCAAAATTTCAATGAAAAGAAACTGATACTCGATAGCTGTCGCAAACTTAGAGGATCAGGCATATCTATTCAAAATGACTACTCGCAAGCGACTTTGAAGAAACGGAAGTTTCTGTGGGAAAGCGCGAAAGCAGAAAAACTACAAGGTAAAAAAGTGCACTTGCTTCATGACAAGCTAAAGGTCGATAAAGAGCTATACTTTTGGGATGAGACTAAAAACATGCGTGTCAAAATAACGAACCAGCGATCTCAGCAGTCTGACATATGACCCGTTTTCAATGAGTATGACAAGAGTTTACGTATAATCAACCTAAACGCTCGTAGTGTAATAAATAAAACAGTACCTTTGGAAGTCTCCTTACTAGAACAAGACCCCCACATTGCCGTCATAACTGAAACGTGGCTACGGACTGAAATATGTGATGAGGACGTTTTCCCACCTTGTTATCAAATATTTCGTAAGGATAGGGCTTCTAGAGGAGGCGGCGTGGCTGTCCTCATTAAAAACCCGTTAGATGCTGTTCTTTTGCAAGACATCCCCGGCCTAGAATGTTTATGCGTAAAAATCACATGCTGGGGCCATAACTTTTTGCTGTGTGCCATTTATAGGCCTCCTGATGCCACCCCTGAGTATCTGGATAAACTAGAAAAACACCTGTCTCAATTCCACAAACATAAAATACTCTTAATAGGGGACCTTAACTTACCAGGCGTTAATTGGGAACGCTTTCAATCACTTTCTGAAAACAACAATCATTTCAATAGTATACTGAGTATAATGTTAACTCACGACCTAGTGCAGATAGTGCGGGAACCAACACGTGTTCAAGGTACTTCGAAATCAGTACTGGATTTGGTTTTTTTACCCAGACAATTATCAGAGTGCACAGTTCAAGTTGTGGAAGGTATTTCTGATTATCTTCTTGTCAGTGTTTGCTTACACATTGTTGCTCCTATGAAATCAAATAATTCTGTGAAGCGTTCTTTCAAAGACTACTCACGTGCAGACGATGCATCCATAATAGAACATTTGGAAACATGTCTAACTGATTTCACCGACACTGATGTCATCTCACTTTGGTGCCGTTTCAAAGATATATGTAATTTCTGTACAGATACGTTTGTACCAACCAAACATAAACTAGTTAATAGGCAGACACCATGGATGACGCGTGAAATCATCCACCTGAAGCGAAAAATAAAGAGATTAAAAAAACAATGCATATCTATCGGCAATCTAAAAGAACTAAGAGATAACCTTGCACGTGCGGTAAGCTCTTCGAAAGATCACTATTTTAAGACGGTGCTACCAAACTTTATTTCAGAAGATCCTAAAAAGTTTTGGAATTATATAAGCGAAAAAAAGAAGCCAGTGTCTCAAATTTCTATTAATGGCTCAATTGTTAATGATCCTGGTGACATCGCATGTCATTTGAATGAGTACTTCCAGAGTGTTTTTAGTAAGTCTGGTGTTTGTCCAGCCAATCACACAACATTTCATCCCTCTGATGTCAGTTTCATCTCTTACCCTGGCGTGGTTTCTATGCTATTGAACTTGAAAACGAAATCTTCATGTGGTCCTGACAACCTTCCTAACATGTTTCTGAAGCGATATGCTGAGTCTATTGCAAAGTTTCTTGTTATAATTTACCGTAATTCTTTACTTCATGGTAAACTACCGGATGACTGGAGGGTAGCCAGAGTCGTTCCCATACACAAGAAAGGTGATCGATCTTTATTAGAAAATTATCGACCGATATCACTTACATCATCCTGTTGTAAACTTCTTGAGCACATTATCGCCAATCAAATTAATGAATTCTTAGATGAACATTCAGTTCTCTCTAATCATCAACATGGGTTTAGAAAAGGCTACTCGACAGTTACACAATTAGTTACCGTTATTCATTCACTCGCTTCATGTTTTGATAAAAATGGTCAAATCGATGCAATATTTCTAGATTTCAGCAAAGCCTTTGATAGGGTTCCGCATGACAAACTGATCTTAAAACTCAGAAAAATCAAACTTCCGGAAATTTTAATTACATGGATTAGGAGTTATTTGACTAATCGATCCCAGTGTGTGGAAGTTAATGGGCGGCGGTCTGGCTATCTTCCGGTTGGTTCCGGGGTTCCTCAAGGGAGTGTATTAGGGCCATTGTTGTTCTTGATATACATTAATGATATCGTTACAGTCATTGATCCTAGCATTGAAATTAGATTGTTTGCAGATGACTGCGTGTTGTTCCATGAAATCACTTCACCTAACGATCAGCACCTCCTTAACACTGCTCTTGCTAACATTTCCGAATGGTGTAACACATGGGACATGAAACTTAATATTGGTAAGACAGTATATCTTCGTTTCTCTCGCAGAAAAGCTCCACTTTCCTTTGAATATAGGCTAGGCTCATTACCATTGCATGAGGAAACGGCATACAAGTACTTAGGTGTAACTCTTACTAATACTTTGTCGTGGAATATACATATAAATAGCATTTGTTCTTCTGCATACCGCAAGTTATATTTTTTAAGACATAAGCTCAAACAGTCTCCTCCAGCTGTTAAATTACTTGCTTATAACACACTAATTAGGCCAAAACTCGAATATGCATGTGTAGTATGGGACCCCTTTACTAAAACCAACATTAATCACCTAGAAAATGTGCAAAGAAAAGCAGTCAGGTTTATTTATTCCAAATTTTCACCGTATGACTCACCCACTGAACTGATGCAGGCTAACAACATTCCATACCTTGCACTGAGACGGAAAGCTGCACGTTTGGAATTTCTTTACCTCCTTTGGAATCATAAACTAGCGATTAACCCCTCACCATATCTTTCATCTTCTACATCAAGACTTACTCGCCACCATCATCCTAATTCTTTGACACCTTATTTTTCGAGAACAGATTTATTCAAATTTTCTTTTTTTCCCCGCACCGTAACAGACTGGAATGATTCATTGTAGCATTTAAGCGCATTGGGATCATTGCTCATTGCTAATTGCATGACTATACTTGTTTGCTCCGTTTTGTTGTTGTTTTATTCTTCCCCCACCCTGCTTGGATCTGTACAAGGTCTGCAGTATTGAATAAAGAAAGAAAGAAAGAATTAAATGATTAATGAAAAGAGCGGCGAATGTACAGTTTGTGCTACATTATTCCATAAAATGTCTCAAAATCTCTGCGTAGATAACTCGCTCGGCCCGGTAGGACTTGCATAAAGTTTCGGTGCTTCCAAATTTCGAAGGTCGACACGCCTTAATTTACCAGCCTGACAACGACGCCATTATGGAACGCACGTTTGCTCGTAGGCTCTTGAGGCAACCGGGCAGTCGAGTTTTTCTGACCAAAGCCTTGCGGATGGGCGGATTGTGGTGGGGCTTCACGGGGAACGCGTACGCGCGTCTGTTTTCTGCGTGCCCTTTACGGCCAATGTCCGCGAACTTGCATGCGACGGAGCAGGGCAAGGAACGCAGCGCTCTTTAATTGGTCAGTGTGCGCAAAGAAAGCTTCGGATGCTTCATCAAACGCGAAAGTTGACCGTCGGCGTCAACGACACTAATGCGAAAAACAATCGTCACTTGAGAACGTCGCCATGCGACGTCACAGATCACCAAAATTTGAAACGTCACACGACTTCACATAATGACGCCATCCCGTGACATCGGCGCTTCGTCGAAGAAGCGCCGATAACGGATTTTATTGATTGATATGTATGGTTTAACGTCCCAAAACCACCATATGATTATGAGAGACGCTGTAATGGAGGGCTCCGGAAATTTCGACCACCTGGGGTTCTTTAACGTGCACCCAAATGTGAGCACACGGGCCTGCAACATTACCGTATACATCGGAAATGCTGTCGCTGCAGCCGGGATTCGATGCCGCGACCTGCGGGTCAGCAGCCGAGCACCTTAGCCACTAGACCACCGCGGCGGGGCGCGCCGATAACGGAAGCAAAACACGCTAGGTGCACAGTAAGCTGTCATAGTGACGCGGATGAGGATCAATTCGTCGACTGAGAATAATAATAATAATAATAATAATAATAATAATAATAATAATAATAATAATAATAATAATAATAATAATAATAATAATAATAGAAAGAAGAACAAGCAGCAAGGCTGATCTTTCCATCATAGGAACCAGTATACCATCAAAGTGAAACACGTCTTCATAAAAGTAGTGCTTATATCGTGTAGTGACATACGAGAACTTGTACAACTTCTACCGGCATTTCGCAGCTATAGCACCGTTTGACGTGGACACAGCCAGGTTAACGTCTAGAGACACCTCCATCACAACGACTACCACCATGATCATGATTTAACCATTGTGGTAGCTGAAATTTTGAACATATACCTGGAGGTAGTTTATCGCTAATCGCGCACAAAGATGACATCAACAAGCTCACACTAAACACTGATTTGATCGATTGATATGCGGGGTTTAACGTCCGAAAACCACAATATGATTATGAGAGACGCCGTAGTGGAGGGCTCTGGGAATTTCGACCACCTGGGCTTCCTTAATGTGCACCCAAATCTCCGAGGACACGGGCCTACAGTATTTTCACCTCTATCGAAAATGCAGCCGCCGCAGCCGGGATTCGATCCCACGACCTGCGGGTCAGCAGCCGAGTGTCTTGGCCACTGGACCACCGCGACTGGGCCACACTAAACAATGCTACTTCAAATATCGTCAGTTATTGCAAGAAACAGCACGGTGTGCGCCCCTGAAACCTACGCCAGCGCTCGTGCATACTGCGCTTGAGCAGCGCGGGATGTTCGTAGCTTGAACCACGAACCACGTCCTGCTGGCCTCAGTTTCACTCCACTATAAGACACGACATTCGCCCCTCGACATCATCGCCTTGCTGCGGCGCTTACTGCAGCAGTTTTAGTAAATAAGCGGGCAGTATCACACTCGAAGTAGTAAGCGGTGAAACATCGTTGGTGCATGTGACAGCTGCACGAATTCAACAACCAGCTGTCACGCGCTAACACGAAACGAAAGACAAAGAACATAATTGGCTCAGCGACTCTCCTATCATTCGGTCGGGGTTTTAGGGGCGAAGCTCCTTAAAGCGGCACCCGTTCGTCCCTCGTAGTAGTCCGTAACATGTCTTACGCTTTGACCTGCAATGTGGTGCCGGTGGGAGATTTCTCCTGTGCGTTGTTGAATTCGCAGCGTGCGCGTTAACTAAAAGTCGAATTCTCCTGTCTCTCATTCCCCATTAGCACCCATTGACATGTACATTGAGCACTATCTGACAAGAAAGGGTTGCTACGTTATACTTGCTGGGAGTAACCTCCTTGGTTTTAGAATGGTTAAGCGAGCGTTGGGCTGCAGTGCCATGAATACAGTGAACTAGTATATACCATGAACTCGAGGTGGTTAAAGGTGGGAATCAGACGCGAAGCGCAAGCCGTGAGAAAGTGTGCGTGTGCCACCTCTCGTTTAGTCCTTGGAATGTCCGCTGGATGGCGGTGCTTCTATATGCGGAATATATGAAGAAAATATGCGAGATGGTGGAACTTGGAGTGTTGACTAGATGGACGAACGGACACACAGACAGATGTGTGGACGGAAGCACGGATGGCTGCAAGGACGGATGGACGCATGGACGGACGCAGGGGCAGATGCATGAACGAACGCAGGGACGGACGCACGGATGGACGTGCGAACGCACGAACAGACGCACGCACGGACGGGCGGATGGACGCACGGACGGTCACACAGACGACGCATGGACGGGCGGAAGAAAGAACGAATGGACGGGCGGAAGCTTCGCCCCACTCTCGATTATTCACCCTGTGGATATGCTGCCATTTTTTCACTGCTATCGAAAAGCTTTAAAGGGCCACTCACCAGGTTTGACAATTTTGAGCTGACAAGCGCAATGCGTAGACGAGGCGTTCATGATCACGTATGCAAAAATTTGCGATGCTACGCGCCGCGGAAATGGGTCAAATTTCAAAATGAGCGCTGCTCCCCCTCCCCTCTGCCGGCGCACGCCTAGAGAATGAGGGCATGACGTAGGCGTATGATTGGCCCTACGTACAGGGCAATGCAATGACGTTGGTCCTCTACGTAGACGACTCTGCTCTGACGTTGTCAACAGTATACAACGTGACATGGCAAAAATTATTTCACACAACATGCGTAGTTTATGTATTTGTTGCTTTAAGAGATTAATAAAACTTGAAATTTATAATGAGACGCAATAAAAATGTGCGCGATTTTCTTACATTTTTTCCTGTGAAATGCTACGAGTGCGGGGCTAATGTGCCAGCGTTTCGCATGCGTTCGTGTCCCCGCAGTCAGCGCATTGAGCAGACGACCGCCCTGGAACGCGCTTACGCGTTCGCGCACTCATTGTGCTCATCTACTCTACCGCGTCTAAGCCAGCGTTTCCAAACCATCCCGCAGAAACAGACAGAAGACCACAAAATAACGCTGGTCAACAAAGCAACCCTGCTCGCGTTCTCGGGGCTTGGACTTGTTTGGGCACGTCATGAGCACGTCACCTCATGGTCGGATGCTGGAGAGGGTGGGGAAGAGATTTGGCTTGCGAAGGCTACGCGGAGGAGCGGCAAGGGTTTCGAGCTCGCCTCCCCTCATCCTCGTTTCGCGCTGCTTCAAAAAAAAAAAAAAAAAAAAAAAACTTGTTTTCTCCGCTCGAGATGAGCCTATTTCAACAATTTTTGTGGTAAAATGTTTTTCGTCGGACACCCAAAAACTTCCACAGTCTAACTCAAATTCGGTTTGGGGCCTGGTGAGTGGCCCTTTAACCAAGGCCTCCAAATCAGCGCTCTGGCGCGCAATGTCGGACGCCATGTTTTAACTGGGTCATGCCGCATTACTCATTGCCATTACTTTTGTCGAGCACTCACAGACGGCAGCACCACCCCACTTTAGAAAAAAAAAAGGAGCACGGAACGAGAGAGAAAGCGTGAAATATGTAGGGCACGGTTATATGATATATGGCCCAGCAGTTCTCTAGCTCAGTCGGTAGAGCACCACGCGCCTTCCGCCGAGTTGTTCCACACTGCCAAAGGGTCGACGCACGGCGGGAAGATTTTTTCTTTCAATATTATTTCTTTCTCATTTGGCAGCGTTAATTTTACAACGTCGTATCCGTGGCGGAAATACGTCACTCAAGTCTTGGTGGACCCCGACATAAAGTAGTTTCATGTTAATAATAATAATAATAATAATAATAATAATAATAATAATAATAATAATAATAATAATAATAATAATAATATCTGGGGTTTCACGCGCCCAAACCACGATATGAGGCACGCGTATAGTGCCATGGAAGACTCCGGAAACTTCCAATGACACATAGCAACACACAGGCCTGAAGCATTTCACCGCCTTCGAAATGCGACCGCTGCTGTCGGGATCGTGCCCGCGATCTTTTCGGTTGAGCAGACGGACACCATAACCACTGATCCACCGTAGCGGACAGTTAGGTTGTTAGTTAACAACCTGCGTAAGCGTTAAGGAAACATGCATTGCGCAAGCCGACGCTCGCTTCCTGCCAGCTATACAAAGGACCACAAACAGAAATTGACAGCGCTTTCTGTGAATCGACGTATGATTGGATTGCTATCTCGTTGCATAGCTCTCTTCGATTTACATTTTCTCTGTCCTGTATAGCAAATCGAATCATGTCCCGGATACTCGTCTTGGATTTCCTCTAAGATTAGGCAGAATTTTCTTTCGAATCGATCGATTGCTGTTGCATCGAGCCCGGTATTGGACGGAGTAACATACACGAAACCATGGTATTGTTGTGGATTTCCTCCGTTTTGTTGATCAGCTTCGGAATATAGAAATGTGGGACTTACAAAAAAAACAGTAATTTATGTACTAAGTTATCTATTTATTTTTCTGCTGTGCGACAAGATTATCCACAAAAAAGGTGGTAGACATCGATTTCATAAAAATGATAATAATAAACCAATGAGTGCAAGAAAGTAATTTAACGCACATTATTCCTTTAGACATAATTACTACCTCCAATTAACGAGAGCACGGTTTTCACGAAAAAAACGAAGCTTGCAGCAAAGAGATTAGCGAAAGGTGTGCACTTCGCATGCGTTAGCCATGTCATTACTTTATACATAAAAAATGTCGTCAGAAAAAGTAACGAAAATGGAAGCACGAACACCATCGAGGAAAGTATGCATAAAATTCGTTTTGGCGCAACCGTGTTCCTAGTAGAGGGTCACCGAAAATTTTCGAAAAATGTTGAAAGACTCTGCGTGAAACAAAGAAGGAAAACAATCAAATTGAGAGAGAACACACACATACACAAAAAGAAACATGACGTAACCGCAAGAGCTCCTGGTAAAAGTTAGACACCTTTTTCACGAAGAAACATTGTATTTATTTTGTTTTGTCGAGAACATTTTGCTCCCTATAAAGGTGCCCGCGTCTTCCCCCCCCCCCCCCTTTTTTTTAGTTTCAGCCTGGCTACGGGTCGCAAACTTTTTTTTATAAACGTACTTTACATACGTGTACTTCACGTCATACCAGGCTTCCAAAAGCGTAGCCGGAAATTTGACCACGTGTTCGGCCCCTCTAAGTGAACAAAATGCACTGCCCTATAGGCGCTTCACTAATATGATGCACTGTCCCCGAGGCCGCGTTTCATGCTTCGCAAAAAAAAGAAAAATGAGAGAAAAAAAGCCTGTCGATGCATCGTCGTCGCTCCCGAAGTTTAGTCAAGAATAAATCGGTTTTCGATGGCGATTTTATGAATGCCATACATCTATATCACATCTATAACACAGATGAAACAGTCGGTATCTCTAAGACATAACAAAATCACAGCATATCCACTGAGTGAATGATGATGAGTGGGGCGAAGCGCTGGAGGGTTATATAAACAAATACTGTATGTATTTATGCAAGAAATTGTACAATTCGTAAGTGGTACCTATACGCAGCTTCGGTTCCCCATTAATTATAACGGCTTTATGGTCGGTGAAGTGGTGGATCGGTGATGGGGCGTAGTGGGATGTTTGCAAGGACGAAGTAGTGGGCAGTTTGCAATGGTGGAACTATAGGTGCTCATGTACAAAGAAGGAATGTACACTGTGATACAATCTGTGGTTCTTTAACGCGCACCTGGATACAAACAAGTACACGACCATCTTGCATTTCATACTGGCTGCTTCTCAACAATATTTGCTTCATGGTCGGTAAAGTGGTGGGTCGTGATGGGGGGTAGTGGGATTTTCGCGTTTCTCGTAAGCATATGGTGGTTTTGGGGCGTTAAACCTCACATATCAATCATGAATCAACAAACAAAATAAGAACGAGGAAATAAGAACGAGGAATGTGGAGGAGGAGGAGGAGGAATAAATGAGGAAGGACAGGGAGGTTAGCCAGTTCAACGAGGAATGTGGCTTAATGTTATCTAGCTATATCTCGATACATACATACATACATACATACATACATACATACATACACACATACATACATACATACATACATACATACATACATACATACATACATACATACATACATACATACATACATACATACATACATACATACATACATACATACATACATACATAGGAAAACCACGTCGTTCCGTAAAGCGTGCTTTGCCTGTATAGCTTTCACGTAAACGGAAAAAGCCACACCCACAGTCGAGGCGAGGGCATGCGGGAAAACAGGTGGCTGTAGCAGTAGTTGATTCTGGGAGTGGAGAAAGCAACGCGCATGGCTGCTTTGGAAGTTCCAACATTGAAATTTAAGCTCAACTACTTCACGACGTATAGAGAGTGAATGACGTGCTGCGCTTCATGGGACAATCAGCGGGACAAAAATTAAAAAAAAAACTTGCTGCATGTGGGCCTCTGCAATTAAGTTACTAGCCTCATTCACTGATTTATTCTTCCGTACGTACGTACGTCCACACACAAGCACACAATACATACATACATACATACATACATACATACATACATACATACATACATACATACATACATACATACATACATGAATACATGAATACATACAAGGGACGGACAGGAGCTTCGCTCCTAAAACAAACAAAACGCGATATTTGTTAACTTAACGCATAGCTACTAATTGTGACTGGTATTCATGTTTAATCTTCCTGCCCTACTTATTCCCCAATGCAGTTTATTTCTGCTCTTCTACTGTTACACCGTACATGTGATCTTTTTTAAGGCACGTTTTGTGGGGGTTATTATCTGCACTCTTTATTTGTAACCCCGTAGCGCATTTTGTAATTCATCTCATCAAAACCAATATGGGAAATATTTATGCATATTTAACCGTGTTGTATTTTTTTCTCCCGGGTTATTTCGAATTTTAAGCTTCTACACAGACCAGAGAGATGGCGTAAAAGACACGAGAAACAACGGACAGATAAAACGAAAAAGCTCGAGTTGAGCAATTTACGCTTAGGTTTAACGTAATTTTGGTGTCGTAAATTAAGCTACGGGCTAATACGAGGAACGAAAAGGCCGAAACAGCGCTCGTGTTCTGAGCATCTAACATGGTACATTGTCCTAGACATTATTATAAGAACGATGTGCACCAAAATAGTGCAATTTCAAATACGAATTGTACTCCACTTATTAGTACCAATTCTACTTGTTAGTGCGAGATGTTTCATTTTAAAAGATACAGCACAGTTAATTAAAAACTGCCAATAGGACTTTAATTTTTTTTTTGCCCCAGACCTTTTGCGTTGGTGTTTCTTGTAGCACGTACTGATGCCTTCGTATTCATTGATGTCTCTCTCTCTTTCTGTCTCTCTCTCTCTCTCTCTCTCTCTCTCTCTCTCAGTCTATACCAATGTAGCACATGGTGTAAAGTTTTTTCGGTGTGTCCAAGTGCGCATGCATCACTCCGCTTAGTAATGCGGCCGCTCGGCTCACTCGGCGCGACACCTTGCGGTAGTTTGTTTAGGAAAATGTGTGACAATTTAGAGCACGAGGCACTGTACTATCGGATAGCTAAAAGCCGTGCCGTAAGTTTCTCTAAGTTAAGACGAGCTCTGACAAGGGGTGCTCAGGAGCATGCACGGCCTAACACACATGTTGACCGGCTTTGCACGAGTGAAAACGTAGAAAGGTGTCCTAGCTTAACCAAATATGCCCACTCCCTCAGGGCGCTTTCGGCATCTAGATTTTGAAAGACGACACGTTTGAACTGATAACACGCATTTTAGAGCGAAAGCTGTTATGAGATCAAAACTTGGGCCACGCGCGGCGCCATTGTTGCCCGCCGCCGCCGTCGGTGTCCGTAACAACTATCGCGAAATAAGAAAAAATACAACCTAACACCAAGGACCCAGTGGGTCTCGAACCAGGGTCCTCTGCGTGGCAGCCCTGTATTCTACCACTGAGCCAGTATTCTACCACTGAGGAGGGCGCTACAAGGGCATCGTGGTTTATTCGTGGGGTGTTACGTCAAATAAAGTAAAGACAATAACTGCAACGTAACAACGTCCCATATTTTTCGATGTGTGATGCAATAGTGACGTCATAGGGTGATGATTTTTGCATCACTCACGCCCGACGCCGCGGCACGGTCACAGCCAACGACCTCATTTCCTGTTTGATGAGACACCTAGGGCTCTGGGCTCAATAACAGAAAGAGATACGCTTTAAAGCACATCATGCATCTGTGTTTCAGGTAAAACAAAAAAAGAAAAGAAAACAAGCGACTTGCGCCGCAGGCATTCTATCGATGACCCACTCGAAAGTCATTGCGACCGTACGGGAGCAAACGAAGACGCATTCGCAAAAACCTAAATTCCAGCGAGGTTTGCCTTATTCCCTTCAAAACTGTGGCTTCAACTGGAGATGCAACAAAATGTACCTTCCGTGCACTTATTCGGCTCCTTGTTTACATCTCCCGCGACCGTTTCCGGATAGCGGTGTAGAACGGAGGCACCGTGTTTACATTTGCCGCCGGCAGTATACGTTCCTAGCGTTAACACTCGGCAAACACTAAGTTCGGTGTACTGGTCTGGGGAAAAAACCTTGACTGGCTTTTCGAGTGAAAAAGACTTCCTTTGGTCTCTTTACATTTTTAGTCTTTTATACTTATTACTTTTCGTCGCCATTCACTCACTTTTACGTAAGACACTCTGCAGTGGCACTGCCACGGGGCGAAAGTCACTGCAATATATATATATATATATATATATATATATATATATATATATATATATATATATATATATATATATATATATATATCGATCATTTTTTCGACATAGGTTTGTCCGACATAGGCATATCACTCTGAGTTCATATGTGTATTACATGTGCGCCGTCAGGCCAACGTTGTGTGTGAAGTGAAGCTGTGTCTTGCGAAACTGATCGTGGTCGTTGAAACGAACACCGACTTGCAGGAGGTCACGGGAGCGTTCGACTGTTACGCTTACCATATAAGATGGTACACATCTGCTTGCATCACCGAAGAAGAGCAGCTGCGTGCGCTTAGAGTGCCCAGCTGCAAATGTGACCCGTTCTACCCTGAAATGACAGCCAGCGTAAGGGCCAGAACTGCCAGGAGCTTCTTAATATCTAAGCCACATTATTCGCGAGTAGCGAAAGGAGCCAATAATATAGTACATATATCTTTTTGTTCGAATTAAAATCAGGCGATCGGGAAGATAGTAATTTGTAGGTTTCAGTTTGCCCCACCATTACACAAAAAAAGGAGAAAAAACAATTAGCAATGCAGATTTGAACAGGCTGGAGAAGACCTAAAGATTCTTCTTTTTCACAGTAGAAATGATGATGGCCCTCGTAAGTAACATTGAACAGAAGTGCATTGTTTGTATAGACGGTTACTATTAATAGAAAAAAAAAAGACCGACCGACGTCCGACAGAAAGTTTTCAAGCCATCGCTGAGCACGCATTATGCAGATTACGAAGTGGTCCAAATATCACAATAATTTTGAGTCATATAAAGGTCATTGCTGATATTCTTAATTATTGCCTTTGATTACATATTTGTTGCGCTTAGCATTGCAGCATTTCTTTCTTCAAACAGGACAGTTGTATTTAGAGTGCGGCGTTTAAGAGACAGCTCGCAAGTGTCCAGCGCCCCCTGAGTGGCCACCTCGGTAGACTGTTGTATTACATGTCGACATTTAGATTACGTGAACATTTATGCTTGTGCGGTGGTCGTGGTGTACACGTGATTACTGTATTGGGTGCAAAGCAGCTCAGGGTCTCGTTTTTGTCGGCGTCTAATATCGTCACGGTGTGTCATCTAGTAGTGGTCCACCATAAGTGGGCGTGCGCCACAAAAGTTGGCTCATTCTCACTCCTCTCGACCAGCCCACTAAGTATGAAGAAGACAGCAGCTAGCCGAATGAATAGCAGACGACGTTAGTGGAGCTAAAACACCCTTTCATACGTGCCGTATGGGAACTAAAACCAGGCATGTCGAAAAAACAGGAGTACGTTAGGGTAAGGTACATTTCAGTGCAGTTTTCAGATGACGTTAACGGAGCAGAGACACCCTTCCCTACACGCCCGATTTCAGACTAGGCACCACTAGTGCTTTGTCGAAGAACTTTCCCTCTCAAAAAAGGGCATGCATCGCCTCTCCCCCCTGCAGGTCTCCCGTTAGTGGAGCCGAAACACCCTCTCCTACGTACTTCGTTCCTCCCCAGTTTTCACAACATTGTCATGACCCGACACCTGAAGTCACAAGGCTAGCGATAAACCAGTCTGGCATCTCCGGGAACTTCATTAAAAATTGTTAGCTGTCTCTCGTACCAAGTGCATGAACGTTCGGCTACATGTCAATTTCTACAGCTATGTGATCCTGCACTACTTCACCGCGACAGCTATTACGGAGACTGGCACCAGACATAGGGAGTAATATCTTCGTGATCATATTTGTTAATAATAAAAAAAGTTGTGTAATGTCAATATTTACACACATCGAAGCAAGAACGGAAAACGTCACCAGCGGTACAGCAATGACGTCGCGGAAAAGTGTAGCTCACTACGAACAACGCGAAGTGAATAATTTAGGCTGTCTCGTTCGGCGGGCTCTTTCGCAAGGGACGGCGGCATCGTCTGCGGGCATGTATTAATCCTGCTTTACGGACAAAGAGCGCCAAGGTCCATTTCGTTCGTCTAGCAAAGTGTCTCTCTTAAAGAAATAAGTGACGGCAGCAGCACCGGCTGACCCCCTTTCATCGTCTTGCTTCATTTCGTCTGGCAATGTTACAGATAAAGAAATAAGAAAGAAAGAAAGAAAGAAAGAAAGAAAGAAAGAAAGAAAGAAAGAAAGAAAGAAAAAAAAGAATAAAATAGAAGGAGACCGCCTGGATTAAATATACAAATGGACGAGGCTGATTCTTTAATCTGGCGAGGAGAAACATTTCGCCACAAGTTGGCGTCAACATTCATCATGCGCAGTAAGTATACGCAACCGAAACGGCCGTCATGGCCCACTTTCACCACATCCAGCTTCGTCGCATGCGTTTGTGGTTCGAGCGCGAAGGGAGCGCTGTGTTAATTCAGGCTTTTCTGCTGCACTAAACTAGGTGCGCGCCTCTTGTACATGCACTGAAGCTGAAGTAGGCAACGTAACGAGTTTCTTAGGGCGAAAGCCTTGCATGAATTACGCACGGCGTGAGAAAAATTAAGTAAAAAAAGGAAAGAAGGGCTACGTAGAAAGGAAATAGGTAGAGAGAAAATTGTGGCGAAGGGGAATGTAGGGAAAGGCATGAAGTTTCCTAAAATCAACTAGAGGGGACTCTGGCGCTGCTATCGTTCAGCGACCAAGGGAATGATGGGTAGTACACGGCTTTGCCTAGTCCTCGTCCTTGCGGGTGGCAAATCACACTTGTGGCTCGTTTATTGCTGTGTTTCGGCTTTGTTTCAAATGAAAGAATAAAGCTTTTCGAACTTTGTGACCCGATTTGAAATGGTAAACCTAAAGAATTAAGGTGGTGAAGCGCAACCGCTGAACATTAGCTGATCTTTGTTTCGTGACAGAACAGCTCCAAGCCGTATGAACACACACGGAGCCAGAGGTACGAAGATTAGACAAATCTGTGTACTACCCATAATTCCCATGCTCGCTGAAGCGCCGTGCCTTGCAGCTCTATAAACACGAACGCCAGAGTTCCCTTTAGTTTATACTTAGGAAACTCTATGCAATAAGCGACTATTATTCAACAAATATGTTTCAAGAAGTGACGTTTAAATGAATGACTTTGCCATAGAGATGCACGTTTGTGTCTCTCTTGTGTTACATAAGAAACTTGAGTGCCTTGACAAATTTTGTCGGGGATTCTGCCACCACTGCTAAGCCAAACATGATGTTTTAGGCAGTAACGACGAACCTTTAGTTCTTAATATGAATAGTATGGACCAACGGCGAGTAGCGGTACTTACCCAATTTTTTTTAAAGCATAAGCGTTTATGATGAACTGCGACAAGACGAGACGTTATGGTGCCTCGCGCCTAAATAAAGTCACAGTTTTGTCGCAAGCTCGAAGCAATCTACGCGATATCTACTAATTGCAATGGTAGTTATTTATTTATTCATTTATTTTAAATAGTCGAGTTTATTAAACAGCTCAGTTGAGTTACATGGTTAACGTTTTACAGCAGGAGGTCCCAAAGTTTCAGAGAAACTGACAGGGGGACATCTTGGCTACATGGATGGGGTAATTACAAAAAATACAGCAATAGTATTTATTTATTTATTTATGAAAACACTGCCAGTCTGAACTTCGGACGCTAGGCCGGAGTTTGTAAAGTTAGCACATTACGTGCATATAGCCTAGAAAAAAAAAAGACAAAATATTATGTGTAGTTCTTATTTCAGCAATATATTGCACAACTACGAATACCACAACAACATACCTTCAATCGCAAGTATATACGGCTATATGCAACAAATGAACATCAATACAAACACTGATTCACGTAAAAAAGTACAAGAAACACACACAAAGAGCTGCCGCAATAGAGCCAAATAACAATAGTTCGACTTCGCAAATGTACGCAGAGCGTAGTGATAAAGAAAAATCATGGTTTTTATACGTCAGATAAATGCGTTGTGCAATCAGAGACATGTATATCGGGTGACAGCGTCAGGCTTTCGAGGGAAGAAAAATGTTTACTTTTTATTTATTTTAAAATATTGCCGCTCTCCTAAAAGGCTATTAAGGGAGTGGAATTATACAGTGCAGAAAAGGTAGCAAGAGACAAAAGACACATGAAAAGTAACAAGAAAAAATAATCGCAACAATTAAAACATTGGGTTTTCGCTTTACATAAAAATTTTCAGCAAGAATAGACACATAGTCGTTCAGGGGGAATGAACAAACGCGGCCTGCTATAGAATTCCACATTTCTTAGTTCGGGGAAATAAAGTATACTTAAGTGGATTAGTGCGTGCAAAAAAATGTACCGAGATTGAGTTCGTGGAAGTTGCGCGTAGAAGAAGGCTTGACAAAGAATATATATATATATATATATATATATATATATATATATATATATATATATATATATATATATATATATATATATATATATATATATATATATATATACACACAAGTGAGCGGTGACAGCGCACAACACGTAACGTTTACTGACACCTGCCGAGATAGCGCGCGCGCCAGCTCTCGCGATCGCGACCTTTTGATCAATGTTCGCAGTTGCTGCTCGAACGACGTGTTATCGCTGATTTCTATGTAAGTGCGATTAACCATAATATAACTTTTCTTTCTCATCAACATTCCATGACTCTAATACTCGACGCAAACACTTAGGAAAATTCCTTGTTTGGACATTTCATAGAAACACATGTTGTTGTTCGGAGTATAAGCCTGCGGAAATCAGATCTTCGAGCCAAATAGCATGAGCGACGCCGTGCCACAACCTGGCGCTAACGCATCCCAGGAACCTGACGACACTAAACAGACAGACCCATTAGTGATGAGTAGAACTAAATTTGACTAGTTCCAAGCATATACACGCTAGAAAAAAATTGAAAAGAAGAAAGAAACGATAAAATGCAGGAGAAGTCTCAACACGATGAGTCAAGCGTGCAATCTCTCCGGTAATAGCGTTAGCGTCACAGCGGGACGGAGAAACGCGGAAAAAAAAACTCAAATCTGACGGTACGTGCCAGCGGCGCAATGACCGTCGTAACGACATTAAGAATGCATTTTTATAAGGCAATTCTGCTCCGGAAAACGGAATGCAGGGCTGTTCCGATCGAATGAGCTGGATAGAAAACATGGCGCAATACAACGAGCAGAGTAACACAGAAAAAAAAATACAGCAGCAGGCTCCACAGCGGAGCCGGACGGAATTCGCGACGAGACAATGCAGGCACGGCGCGTTGCACCAGCTGCAGCCTTTCTGCGTGAGATAACGAATGCAGATTGCAGTTCGCCTTCTTAGCCGAGACAAAAAGAACTCAATATGCGCACGAGCTCCATGCATGCGCTGTATTGCGCGGTTCCCGAAGAGGGCCGACAACAGGAGCGCGATGGGCTCCAGCCAAAATTTGCCGCCACGCCGCACTTCCGTGCATCGCGGCGAAGCCAGGCCTAACGCTCAGCTTGGCTGCGGATGATCGATCGACTCATCTACTTGCGATGAAGAAGACGCACGACGCGAAGAAACATGCGCGATTCTCTCGTGGACAACCGGTTGTCAGGAAATCAATTACAAGTCCAATGCACGCACCATATGTAAAGATAGAAATGAAGAATTAATTAAAAGGGTGTTGACTGGGTAACGCAACCATTTGCGGTTTTCTCCAAAAAGTAGAAGTAGAGCAGCTGAAGATCGTTTCATTAGAATGTCAGGATGATGAAAGCTGAAACAGCTCGATTACATACGCAGTTAACCACAAAATAGAAAAAATTGTTCACAGAAATACGGACGCTCACAAAGAAAGCTGCTAGTTACATATCGGCTCGTGCATGCACAAGTGCTAGATTCACAGGAGAATAAAACAATAACTATTACCGAGAATACTAGTTCCTGCCCTGCACCAAATTCATCGAAAGTTGGTAACAGAAATAAACTGCACGCGGCAAACATGCACGCGCATGCGTTTATAGATAGATTAGACGTTCCGCCGCCAGCCGAAGTTTAATTAGTGCAGAGGATGCCACGCTCAAAACAATGAACAGGATGAAGACATTAAGCCTTTAGGCAGGGCCGACAATTCTGCCTACTGCCGCGCCGCAAGCCAGCTGTGGAAGTTACAGAACGGTTCGTGTAACGTCACAGCTGTATATATATATATATATATATATATATATATATATATATATATATATATATATATATATATATATATATATATATATATATATATATATATATATATATATATAAGGGAAAGAAGTGTGCATAAGGGCTCGTTTTTCCGTGTTTTGACACAATATTAATAAGATCTAACAGACAATAATGCCAAGAAATGTATAGGGGAAGTTATTAGACCAAATGGAATGTAAATAAGAAGAAAGAAAAGGGGTGAAAAAATAACCAGCCGTGAGCAGGAATCGAACTTACGACCTTCGACTAACGCGTTCGATGCTCTAACTACTGAACTATCACAGGGGCCTTCCCTCCACCCACTTTTTGGGGTTTATATGTCAATTTAGAAGTGGGAGTGTCAGTCATATATATATATATATATATATATATATATATATATATATATATATATATATATATATATATATATATATATATATATATATATATGTATGTGTGCGTGTGTGTGCGCGCGTGATAATGATGACAAACCTTTTACACACAACTGCACTCCACTCTACACTCTAAGAAATAATGGTGTTTTTGGCGAGTAGTTATGCTAAACAGAAAACGGGCGGAAGGCGCAACATGGTCACAGCGAAAGCTAGAAGAACGGCCTTTCAGAGCCTTTTCTAAACACTCATTGGCTAACTGCTGCAAGCACACTTGCTTGATGCCCACTACGGCATCAATAATAAAAAAAAATTAAGCTAGTAGGCCGGCATACGATATGCTATTTTTCGTCATTCTTCTGAGAAGCATGGTATCCGCTAAATTGCTGCGAGGAATTTTGTGCCAATTGTTCATGCAGTGGCTGACGAGGATAAAGAATTATGCCTGAAGCGGGTATGCGGCACAGTGTATAGCTGAACAAAAACAAGCTTTCGCAATGGGTTGGAGCATTGGACGACCCACTCGTTCCGCTATTCGCATTGTGGGACGACTGCTTGTTCTTTCGACGTTTTTAAACACTTTGTAAGCTAGATTAACGCGATTGTTTCCCGACACCAAACCTGCCCAAGGCAAGTTTGCCAACAAGTCCCAAGCACCGGCGTGGCTCAGTGGTAGAATATTGGGCTGCCACCCAACGGACCCGAGTTTGAACCCCACTGTGTCATTGGTGCTCGGTTTTTCTTCTAATTTTGCGCGATGTGTTACGGACACCGGCGGCGGCGGCGGCGCTGCGCGAGACCCAAGTTGCGGCCTGATAACAGCTGTCTATTTGTGATGACGTCATGAACCAAGGCATTCAAAATGGCCACTCGCATCGACAAAAGCATTCAAGATTGTCGCTTATGCATCACCAACAACACCACGCAGTGGGCGGCCGTGCACACGTCTCGATATCTTACGCGGGCGCGTAACAAGGAGCTCATACCGTGTTGTGAAGTAACAATACAGTAGAAGTCGAAGATAGAGTTTAAGAACGTATTTTGATTAATTTTTCACTATACCAATACATATTATATATAGTTGAGGACTTGGCTTGTCGTTCGGCGCAAACAAAAAAGGACAACTGAAAATATTTGTGCCAATGCCACTTTAAAATACCGTTAGAGAAATGTAGCTCTACAACAAGTTATCCTGAAGCTGTATAGAGCATGACTTCGAATACAGCACGAAAAAAACAAAACTTTCGGCAGGTTTGTTCTCATTTCGACCTGTCGAACGAAAATGGCGCGATCCAAAACAACAACAAAAAAGAAAAAAGGGAGAAGGGGGAGGAATGTGGCGCCTCCAAAAATAAAAGCACGGGAAAAAGGCCATGGCGGTTAAAGGTTGAGAAACGAACACTTGCCACGCCGACGTGCGCGGACAACTGTGCCGCACGAAACTGGAGAAAAAGACAAACACAATCAAGAACAAGCCACAATACTTTCATTCTGGCACGTTCGGGGCACTGAAATCGCGGTCAGAAATCACGATAACGCAGGAAGGCGCTCGACCGTCCAAGTTGTAGGGGGCAATCAGGGACTCGATGAGGCAATTCGTCTCCGCGAGGAAAAGGTGAAAAACGTTGAACCCACCATCGCCTTCATTGCAAGACCGAATCCTTCCTCAAAAAAAAGTTACGAAAAGAAACGCACACACATAAAATGCCAGAAATATTGCGAGAAAACAAAACAGACAGGATACAGAAAGCCTGTAGCAACAGTACTTGAATGTAACCATCTTGTTTCCGCGAATCATTAACCATTGGCTCATTCGCTCGCTTTGCAAAACTCCCCGACTCCTGCGTATTCCTTTGCGCACCTGTTTGACGAGTGCGCCGCCTTTCATTCTTTCCTCCACATTTTATCGCTCATTCTTCAGCGCCACCACGCGCAACACAGCTCTCCACCAGACTTGGCGCAATCGAAAAGCACCCCCTTCAATTCGAAAAGCACTCAGCATCGGCGCTGTCAAATCACGGACTGCGAGTCGGTGTTCGCCGAGCGCTGCGCACTGCGTTTCGAAACAGCCGACTCCCCCCCCCCCCCTCCTTTCCCCTCAAACTTATACTGCCTCTGTATCAAAATTTATTACGTCCGTCGTCTGATTTCTAGCGAAATTGTGCGTTTGTTGCTTTTCTTTCTGCGCGGCTCGGAGCCAGCTCGCTCGTGGCAAGCCGAGCGGAGCCCCCTACGCCGACGTTATCCACACTCGAAATCGACTGGCGCACAAGAAATCGGTCCCGGTTTGTTTTCTGAAAAACTCTCGTTTCGATTCTCCGCCCACGATGGGAGAGGAAAGCAGGAACGCTGCAAGTAAAGACCGCGTATAGGAGGAAATCGAAGTTCAATAAAAATAGTAATAATGCAGGTCCGAGTAGAGAGACACTTGATAACAGCGGCCGAGAAGGCAAAGGAATGTAGACGACTACTATCGACATCACGCGTGGGAGACTTCAGCCCTCTCGAGCCAAAATGAGAGAAAAAAAAAAGAAAATCGGGAAAAGAGAAATGACAGAAATGGACAGAAAACAAACGGCCATAGAAGCGCGTATAGAGACAGCCCTGACTGGCGAATGCGGGCAAACACGCAGCAAGAATGCGGTGCCCAATGTTGCGCACCAACGGCGACAGACCACAGACTGCGGTCTACGGCAAGGCTTGCTGCTTTACTGTTTCGTTATCCCCACCCCCCAGCGTCGTTTGTTCCGGGAGCAATTGTGCGTGGATGTTTCTGGCGCTGACCTTCCATGACGTCCGAGCGATTGCGCTATAGCCCTCGCTATAAGATCCGCTGAATACGACCATTTTGGGGCATCAATTATATTCATTTGTTTTTAGGTTGTACCTTCAGGTTTAATGCACCTCACCACGCTGATATAGCAACTGTGGCCGCTTCTAAAGTTTATGGCCTTTGCGAGCAAGCAAGCCTCTGCGCAAGCCGTGCTCAACAAAAAAGAGCACGGTATTGACCAACCGGCGTTTAACGCATTGCCTGAAAACAAGTGGGTCTATTTTGTTTATGTATTTGGTAGTGAAACCAGACAGTGGATACAAAAAAGGAAAAAAAAGAGGCCTATAGGCCTAAGGTCATTTGTCTTAGAAGGGAAGTACTCCACGTAGGCACGGGCCACTCCTTAAACATAGTTAATAAAAAAGTACAGATGTTTCCTTTATAACATATACAAAACAAAACGTAATAACACTAACTCAATTTCTACACAAAAATTAACATAGGAAGCTTCTCAACATCCCTCAGCATCAACACTACCCTCAGAAAATATCAAAGTTACACACACACACACACACACACACACACACACACACACACACACACACACACACACACACACACACATATTACATATATATATATATATATATATATATATATATATATATATATATATTGTGTGTGTGTGTGTAACTTGGATGTTTTCTGAGGGTAGTGTTGATGCTGAGGGATGTTGATAAGGTTCCTGTGTTAATTTTTGTGTAATTTTTGTATATATATATATATATATTGTGTGTGTGTGTGTGTGGAGATAGAGAAACGAGAAGAATTTTAACAGAAGCCGAGCACGGTTTCTCACTTTCGTCACACAATTCCTTACGCCACACGAGAACAAAGCGTATATATGTAAAAAACATATACATATAGAAAAAAAACACCTCAAGCAGGTGAAAGTCTCATTAAGGGGAAACTGAATCTCTTGTCCACACGCGCTCGCAGTAGGCTACACGCTTGGCGGTGACGTCGCAACTTTAATGAAAATGAACAAAAGCTTGTAACACTGAGATCCACAACATGTACTGAAAGGAACGCCGAGCAACAACAATGGGCCCAAAGCGAAGGGCTTCCGGCTCAAGATTTATGCGCGCCCAATGCGCACGCGCCGCCGAGACAGCGCAATAAGTCAGAAGCCCGCGAAAACTGGCGAGGCCTCACGCAACGTTATGTAGCGTGTGATGAAGGAGCGCCCGAAAAAAAAAAAACACGCAGTGTAAACAGAGGAAACATTGGGTTCATCACGGCCGCACGCGAACGCAAGCAGGAGGCCATGGCCTACACGGGCAACGCAGTACCCGTAAAAATTAAATTAGATACTGGGAGAAAAGGGCCAGCAGGTAAACTATGGCCGATGAGGAAATGGTAACAGGGTCAATGCGAGGCCTTTCCGTGAGATCAAGGAGCGAAAATAAGGTGGAACCGTCCGGCCTGTGCTGGCTATCTCTACGGAAAAGCGCGAGGGAAATTGCATTAGGGTAAGCGCGGTCTCGCGTAGCTCTGCATACGCGCTGTTCATAAACCCGGGTACTTCACGCTCGGGTTAGCAGTACAGGCTGCGTTGTGAAACTCTGCCACCCCACGTTCGCCTCGCATGGTTCGGAGCAAATTAACAAGCAGCCCGCATGCGCAGGACCTGTGGTGAGTATAGACATGTTTTGAAACGGGTAGACGCACGAGCAAGGCGGCATTATACAACTGGGCTCATGTAGAGATAACTCATGCGCACTGCATTTGCTATAGCTTCGTCGACTCCGAATGGGAGCGCATGGAAGCAAAGGTGGAATCGCTTTTGCGGACTTCGTGAATGCTGACCTTGACCAGCATCAACTTTCCGACATCAAAGTGTTCAACGATGCCCTTCTTTTTCGTTCAATGAGACTGCTGCCATCAAGCGGGCATATTCACAAGATCTACAGGCACGAGAAGAAACGAATGGGACGATGAAACAGACTCGTAATTGGTTGTGTAAATAATAATTGGCGTATGCCCGACGGAGAGCGGACAAGGGCTGCAACCCCGAGAGGAAGGGGACAAGGGCAGCACCCCCCCCCCCCTCTTTCCGTAGTCTTCTGAGGGGGCGTCAAGTCTGTCCATTGTATACTTTCACCAAGCCTGACCTGCCCCATAATTGTGTTACGTGATTTTACGATCCATCATTGCGAGGGGGGGGGGGTGAAATAAGACTTCGCCTACGCCTCCGCATGTACAATTCTTCGCATGCCTCTGCCTATTACACCACTGATTTTTTTTTCGCCTACATCGAAGTGCAATCGCGGCGGCCGTTAAAGGAGAGGTCGGACTTGAAATCTGGGCGGTAAACTGTTGTGTCTAATAAGTTGATCTGACTAAATTTCAGGTATACTAATCTATCCACGACTGCGCCAAATGCGGGAATTTATCTTCATTGGAGATAAAGCAAAGGAGCTACCAAAATGGCGTGTTTTACGGCGATAAGGAGAGCTATTGTAGAAGCTCGAAAGGGTGCACGTGAATGCTTCACTTTGAAAAGCAGAAACACAGAAATACCCGTTAGAAAGTACCAAGCAGAGTGGCCGCTGCCGCACTCTCTCTGCTAGAAGGCAGACAAGATCCCCTCTTTAATAGCACACGTAGGAAATGCAGAGACGTCACTTTCGGGTATCACAGGTAGCACAGCAGAAATCACCGCCTCTTCTCATATGCCGGAAACGCTAGAAGGTGCAGAATAAGAAAGCGAAATGTATCACCAGCAACAATGACATACACACACGTACAAACAAAAATAAAAAAAAATTAACGACATCTTCACCAAGGGAACCCTGATGGGATTCGAAGCAGAAGCGTCGCGCACGGGTGGCGTCTCGGGTTGAAGGGCGTTAACGCGGGTGATGCGGTGAGCGCTGAAAAATTCGTGTGAAGCGATGGTTGGCGTAGGTCCTAACATTTATTCAGAGTGGACACGGGCGCTGGATCGGAGCTGGCGCGCGTTTGGTCTAGACTACAACGACCGTATGATCGGTGAAGTGCATGCTGAGAGGTTCCTGCAGACATTCGACGTCGTAGTTGGCAAAGACGAGATCGATGCAGGTTCTCCTTACCATGATGGGTAGTTCCCGTTCCACCGACACGTACTTCAGCGAGTGCACGCCACGCATGTAATTGACGAGCGATTCTCCTCCGACGTCAACGTTGAAGACTCGCGCGTCGACACGCCTCGCCGTAACAAGTCAGCGTCTCCTGCAGACAGCGCGGAACCTGTTCCTTTGGCAGGTTGGGAGCGAGGTACAGCGCGAGGATCGCGACGTCGCCGACGCGCACGACACCGCACTCAGAGCAGGAGGGTCTTCGACAGGTTCTGGATGATTCTTCCAGGTCACCTCCGGATCGGCTGCCGGATCCCGGCGCTTGCGGGAGGGCGCATCGGCAGAGGGCGTGTGGCGCCTTCGAGACGTTGCAGACGACGTCGACGATTCGCCGGCGAGGGCCTTTCGCTGTCGGCGCTTCCGGCCGGCTTGCTTGACTCGCGTCTCATCGGTGTTACCCTATTCTCGAACACCATCGGCGTGCTTGACTCGCACCTTTCAGTGTCGTTGGCATTCCACTGTCAAATCTTGCGTTCGGATTTTCTGTCTCGCGCCTCGTCGTGTTTGCAGGCGCGAAGTCACCATTCTCGAACGCGATCGTCTCTGCTAACCCTCACAACGACGGCGACGGCCAGGTCAGGCCAAAGAGCTTCAGCACATGCTTCGGCGGGCGAAGGAGTTTCGCTTTCTGGCGTCCTCTCCACTGCACACAAATGAGCCAAAAAAGTGTTTTCTCGATGCGCGCTCGAACGTTGCGAGCGGGGGAGAGGGTGAAGCGAGAGATAAGTGACACGCGGCGAGCAAACGGCAAGCGAGGGAGAGAGTAACGTCGCTGCACACTGCAAGGGAAGTCGTCACGAACTTGGCACCGCCCCAACACCCGCGGCGAGAGGAGCAGGCTACGACGCGTTGGCACGGAGGCACGGACGGACAGCGTTACACAGGCTAGTCAAAACGCTGCTTCGCATCTAATACGAAATGTGGCTGGTCTCCCTATGCAGGAATCGTTATAACACGAAAGTTAAACGTGTCTTTATAGAGGTAGCTCAGCGTTTATTGTGCATTGTTTCAGCAAAGAAAACAAATTTCAAAGTCACGTTAAGAACGGCAAGATACTGGAAACTTAATTCCAGCGCACATCTCGAGCAGAAACCACGCACAAAATAAGCATACACAGGACGATCACAGACTAAGACTGTGACAGCTCGCCACTTCGAGTGTGCTGCCCAAACAGGAAGAAAGACGACACGAGGGACCAGCTGTCACAATGTTTTCTGCCTCGTGTGTCAGCAATGCACTCTTTTCGTAAACGCGGCCGCGGAAACGAGTAAAGTGACCTGCGTCCTCTCCCACATGACGAGTCTGATAAGCGCGCGCAGGAGACACCGCGCTCCATGGAGGCGACGACCTTTCGGGTACCCTAACACCTGAGAAGTGAAGTGAAAACGGGAACGCCAGAGAAGCCGGAAAACCAAGACCACGCGCGTCGAAGATGTCCACATTCGTTCTGCTCCATCCCACCGCGACTGCTGTCGCCACCTTGAGAATTAATTCAATCTTGCCTGCTTTCTGAGCACTAGGTTTCATACCGAATTCTAGTTATTCACGCAAAGTACTGAAAGGAAACAGCTCGCATCTTTTAAAACGTTGTGGGAGATAAGCCAGCAGAAACGATACAAGCGAACGCAGCGGCGGCGGTAGATTCAGCTGGCTGTACACGAACACGAGATACGTTGGGGCATGATGATTCGCTACTGCTACACCATCTAATTCCAGGGTTCTCGGAGATCATAATCCAAACCAGGCTCTAAATGAGCGCGTCCTTGTTGAGGCCGTAAAGTTTCGTTGTACTGCATCTGTAGTTCGCAATTTGAACCGATGCCAGCCACCTCCGACGCCTTTTTTACGGTCCCTAGAATATGGCTGTGTTCCAATTCTTAGACAGCACGTAGACAGTCTATGCAGACTGCTTAGAAGACAACACGAGCCTTTGCTTTCCTAGAATTGGAACATTTCTGGACGGCTTTTACGCGACGATGCTCCACCTCGCGTCGAAAAGAAAAGCTAAGATAAACAAACGTAACAGTTGTATTTTCTGGCTTATTTCGTGTTGAAATCAAAAATAAATACGCGTTACCCACATTGAGCGTCTGGGAAAGCGTCAGCTTGTGTGCAGACGACCATTCCGGCGAGATCCGATCTATCTGAGCGATTCACTCAACCGCCATCTTGTTTAGACAGCAAAGTAGCCTGCATCGTATTTGTCTACGATGCGGTCTTCTCGAGCTGTCTATTTTGCCGGCTACGTGAGGATTGGAATGAAACTTAAGATGGGCGCCGTCCATATAGCTGCCTATTTAGCCGTCTACGGTGAGTATTGGAACACAGCTTATACATCCCTTTACTTCCTTGGTGAATCTACGGTCGGCTGGTTAGGTCACGTGGTTTGAGGAGCGCAGCCAAACATGAAGCGGAAACCAGATCCGCTTTCGCGTGGCGGGAAAATCAGTCTCGAACCGATTTGTGCGCGCCGGCCACGCGGCGCAGTTTTCGGGCCGCTTGGACGGGGAAACGGGCCAGTTTCCGGAGAGTTTCGCCACTTTATCTCTCTTTGAGGCCAAGTGTGACGCCCTTAGAGCACACCCAACGCAAGCACGTCGCGCCATTTCGCCACTGGTGACGAAAACGAGCTAAAGTTTTGAAGCTCTGAGGATTGACAAACGGTAAATGGTGTATACAAAGGGCTTTCCGTTAGCATTGCCGAGAACGCACGCTACGTGGCGTTGTGGTTAGAGCCGCGCGATGAGAATCGAAAGGTTGCTTGTTCGATTCCACGCGACAACTGCTTGCTTTCTGCTTTTTTTCTCTGCAATTTCTCAGTATCTATTTATTAACGTCACTTCCATGACGGAAGTACGTCAGCGGAGCTGTGGTGGAACCCGCATAAATATTTCGTGTTAAATAAAACACAATGAAAAAAAAAACACTTGGCAAAAGATGATAAAAAATGAGAGCGGGCGACACGGGACGTCAGAAAAACAGCAATAAGACGTGCGAATAAACGAAATAAATAAAGGAGCAAGAAACAAGGAAAATGCAAGAATTGAAGTGATGCGCCGTTGCTCTACAGCCCACCCAACTGAAGTTTTGTTTCGGTTTTTCCTTCCTTTTCATAGTTCTTCGTTGTTAAGCGGAGACTTTCAACAAAGAGTACGTGGGCAAAGTAAGTATTGGTGGAAATTGATAAAGAAGGAAAGGAATGATAAAGCTACAATGGATAGCGGAAGTGAGATTCTTGGCACAACGTCTCCGCGGAATAAGGCAGGAAACGTCACACAAGAATGGGCTTATATAGGCCCGCTGGTCTTTATACTTCCCGGTAGAAAAAATGCAGCAATAAAAAAAACGCGCACAAGTACATGCGCATAGACACACAGGACAGGAGGTTGAACACGGTAAAGGGTTTTTCTTTCTTTTTTTTTCTGCACGGTAGAAACCTTAGCTTTACAGCCGTGAAGCATCACGACAGAAGCGTTGACATTTGGCTCTCGAAAAAGAAATGAAAAAAAAATGATATTTGACCCGAAAAAAATGAAGAAAAATACTTGACTTGCTGAAAAAAAATGAAAAACAAAACAAAACAGCCACATGCTCTTAGAGCGATAGTTTAGTGAAGAATGAAACCGAGATAAGGAATGTACTCGAAATAAAGGAGCGCGTGTTATTATACAAAAGAAGAAAGTTCGGGCTCGGAGATAAAGCTCTTAGAGGGCAGAAGGCTCAACGGAGATAAGACGTTAAAAGCTTAAACGCCTAAGGCTGTTCAAGGATGACTTGAACTAGAAGTGAAAGAGATGCGCTCTTACTATTTCCTGCTCACGAAAAAATAGATAGCTTGCTTGTTGTTTTTTTTTTATTCCCAGTACGTTGCCCCTATGCCCATAGTTCGTGCTTAACTGATGAAAATACCATGAAAAAGCAGGTTTAGAGACAGGTTTGAGAGGGAAGCTATGAAACTACGGCTCCAGAAGAAAAGAAGGAACTGAAGGGGCCGAAAGAAAAGGACACACTCCAAGGGCAACATGAAAGAGAGGTACTTCCACGAGTGCGGTAAACGATGAAGTGAGCTATCGCCGCTGGAATTCTCATAGACAGTGAGCACTCCCCTCCAGAGCTCGTGGAGAACCGCGTCAGTGAAAGATGACGAGTCTCACAGACTTGTGGACCCGCACAGCGAACTGCAGCCATAAATGCCGCAAATCGGAGAAGGAAGAAAGCGCCAACGTCAAACTGTCTTTCGAATGCAGTCGAGTCGGTCCGTAGCACCAGCGTCCCACGTACACGTCTCCACAAACGCAAAGATGATAAAGCTCTGTACGGTAAACGTGTACGGTATTGGCGGTATGAGCCTTGTTTGTCTGAACGTCATCTATTCTGGGCTCCACGATTGTTCTATGCGGAATAAAACCCTTCCAGCACAGCCATTAGACAGAAAATTGTTTCTGGTGTTCGGGATTTTGACGGGATTCATCCCCCGTTACATTTAGAGGAGCTGGCAGGAGCGATTTGGAATGGGTAAATACGCCCGCATGTGCGAAGGTTATGACGTCAGCTCGATGGTTGATCCAGATTACAATTTTGATAATTGATTTCGATAGAATGCTCTAACCGTAAAGGTTACCAGTCTAATGACAACTGATTGAAGACAAAAAGACCCTGTAGAAGTTGCAGGCTTTAAGCGCCAAGATCGTACGATAATAAATATCAATTAACAAGGCGCCGAAAAGTATTAGATTTGCTTCTAAACTTTAGTGAACGCTTTATATTTGTTTCGCGCGCATTCAATCTTTCTAATATAAGACGCTAAAAAAAACCGTTTTTTAGGCGCAATAAAGTGAGCTCTCCCACATCATTTGTCAGGCGAGCTTGTTCGTTGTTCGCAAATCCCTAAAACAAACACAAATTTCACAGGCTTGACCACGCACAGGAGAAGTGAAGCAACGAAATGAAAGATGTGTTCACGCCCGAGGCGAGAAGACGGAAGAAAAAGCGAGAAAATAAAATTAGTTATCAGAATAGCAGCAGGTATACCTTTCATTAATTTCAAGCCAGGACAATGACGTCGTCATTTCAAGGTGGAACGAAACGAGCCACATGGCGAGGCTTGAACGACAACGTCCCCCGCGAAGCAATCACTTTCAGGAACAAAGAAAAACATCCCAAGCAGGCCGAATAAAGTACGTACGAACGAAAAATCACGAAAGCTTTTGCGAAGGCAATGGACAAGCTTTCGCGAAATAGAAAAGAGCTCGCCTTCGAATGGTACGCGCCCACGAAAAATAAATCAAGAGTACAAAACGCACAACAAACAGTATGCTTAAAATGATTTACACTGCGATACGAAGTGCAAACTTTTGTAAGGAACGTGTTAGTGTGGGGAAAACTGAACAGTTGAAAGGTTCGCGCACTGAATTTTTTCCATACATCCGTACGTTTCTCAAAAATATGTCTCTTAGTTGCCGAAAAATTCTTCAAGGTCCGGAGATGGAACCTAGGGCCAACGTCAACGTCTTTCTGGGGTAGTCGCTCTAACAATTTAGCTAGCCATGAAACCACCAATCGGCAGTGCGAGGGCGAATTCATCGACATATCGAAGCACGTGGACACCAGTGAAGCAAATGAGATCTGCGGAGGCTCGCAAGTGGCGGGAAGGTTACGAACGAGAAAATAGATTATCACCCGTTGCGCCATATAACGGGCTTCCTCAGAACTCGTTTGCAAATCAAACATCATGTTTTAGGCTGTAACGACAAACTTCAACTCATAATGTGCAGAGTATGTACCGGTGGGGAGCAGATGAATTTGATTGATTGATTGATATGTAGGGTTTAACGTCTCAAAACCACCATATGATTAAAAGAGACGCCGTAGTGATGGGCTTCAACAATTTCGACCACCTGGGGTTTAAGCACACGGGCCTACAGCATTTTCGCCTCCATTGAAAATGCAGCCGCCGGAGCCGGGATTCGATCCCGCAACCTGCGGGTCAGCAGCCGAGTATTTTAGCCACTAGACCACCGCGACAATATAGTTGAAATTACAAGAATTTTTGTGGCGCATACCCTTTGTGATGGACCATGACGACGATATGACACGCCAAAAAGTCGCTTAGCCTCCCAAAAAGCTTGTGACGACAACAAGCGGCTTCGCCCCCTACAAGAAATGATATTCAGGACACAGTGCCACCGTGAACGATAGCAGCGCGCCTCGCGATACATTTGTCTAAATGCGAGTACTATATAAACAGGAAAAGTTTGCGGGACGTTGGATCCACGACAAATGCGAAATTCTGCTATATCAGCGCTCAATGCTTTTAATCAAGCTGGTGACTGTATAGGTCGGAATTTCATGTGCAGAATGAAAAATTTATTTTCCAAATTACATTCCCAAACAAAGCGGGAGTTTAGCTTTGCCGAACATTACACGTCCCGCAATATTTTGCTGCTGCTAGTACATTTCCCGTCAGCTTTGCGAGAGTGTAAAGGTGTGACAATGCGAAGCGCTTGCACTAAAATGGCGAGCGAATTGCGTAATGGTAGTGACGTTAGATAGATCAATGGTCTTGAGTGTCGCGGAGAAGACGAAACAAGAGCGAACAGTCTGGAGGAAACAAACAAACAAAAAAAAAACACGCGGGAGTGTGAGGCAGTACAACATTTGCTTTGCCATAAGGGCGAAGCAACGTAGAAAAAAAAACAACGCACGAAAAAACAAAAACAAGTCTAACTTTTGGTAGCTCGAAGAAGATAAATAAAGGGAAAAGAAAGAAGGAGGGTGAACGAAAGTATGCTTTCTCGTGACGCGTGTAACCGAAACCCGCAGCGAGGAAGGAAAGAGATGTCGTTCTCCTTGTACGGGAAAACGTTTGCGACGGAGAAGAAAGTGGGAGAAGACTTAAGATGGCGCAACCCCCCTCCCACCCCCCAAAACGGGGGGCGGGGGGGGGGAGAAGAGGCCGCGGCGGAAGCGTCCACGGTAATTGAATTGTTCCTCGAGACAAATCGAAGCTGCCCATGGGCCGTTGCCTGCAAAGGCAAAACGTGACGACAGTTTTTTTTGTTTGTTTGCCAACCGCATTTTTCTTTTCCTTTGCGTCGCCTTCTCTTTCATTTACACAGCGGATCTGAATGCGAACAAAGGACGAAATGACAGCAAGAATGAAATGGAATCGGGAAAAGCGGACGAGACAATCCTTTTTGTTTTCTTTTGTTTTGAGCCCAGATGAAAGGCTGCAGGTCTCCATAACAGGTCGACCATTGCCCGTAGAAGCCGGCACCCCTCGCCGCATTCAACGGCCTGACCTCGCACCTCGTTTTCTTGATTGTTTGTTGCAACGATTCTTAGGCGCATCCCAGCGGCGTGTCTTAGGTTCTCATTAGCAGAGCAAACAGAGCCGCACGGTCTCTACGCGCAGACGTTTCCTTAACGGCAGAGCTTCGAGTGGACACCTTGGGGACGTCCAGGGGCGTTTATCGAAGGACGAAGAGCAGCTGGCTGCTTTTTGCGCAGACTCCTCTTTCGGATTCAGGAGAACACGTACCGTGGAGTCAGGTTAGCCAAGTGATTATAAAGATATAATCACTTCCGAGGAGGTGTCGATAGAGCGAAGGTTTTAACACTCGGGGTAAACGTTCAGTTTGTTATAGTACAGTACTGCTAAACTATACTATAGTAGTATGTGGAATGAATGATGGGCTTGGGCATGGGCGTCGGAAGCGGGTTCCACAAGAAAGCGTGTGCCATCGCCTCATATTGCCCAAAGCAAAATATTTCTGATGCCCAAGGACGTGATACTGAACGGTTCTTTGTGTGCACGTGTTTAGCACGAAGTACGAACTTCTCTCCTCCTCCCATTAGAAGAAGTTTTCCCTATAATACAGGCTAAACAACCGGCTTCTGTCTGCTTGTCCTACCTGCGTTTTCCCCCCTCTCACTCTCTCTAAGTGTTTACTTTGTTCATTATACTAATGCCTCGCGGATTTGAATGTCTGAAATATATGGGGGGGAGGGATAGTAAACAGGAAGCACTAAAATGGTACAAGGCATAGCATGTTTCATTTAACAATAAAATTGGATGTAAAAATATAGACAAACACAAAAAACAGGAGAGACAAGCAAAGGCAATGATAAGATATATATGCAGAAGAAACGCACTACGGAAACATATTTTATAATACAGAGTATATATAATCAGCGTAGAGGTTTAGCAATCTAAAACCACGATGTGATTACGAGCAAGGACATAATGGAGGGCTATGAAAGTTCTGTTTACCTGGGGTTCTCTAACGAGCCTCAAAATAGCCAGGTACACGGGTTTTGAGCGTTTTCGGCTCCATCAAAAATGCGGCCGCCTCGAGTGGGAATCGAACCCTCGACCTTCGGCTCAGCATTGGAGCACCATAACCACCAGAAACCGTGGCGGTGATATAGATTTCATACCATAAAAATCCTAATGTATAAAGTATCATTAACCAAAATCATTTCTCACTGACGAGAGCTTCGGTAGTCACTGCATGCTAAATCTAGCGATGTCTCTTTTAGCGGTTATAGAGAGCGGTAACAAACACTATTTCTCAAAACTAGACATCTGATGTCATCAAGGCTGACCGGTATATGACGGAAATAAACGCAGCGCAGAAGCGCGAACACGACGCGGATTCGAATAATATCTGGGGTTCAACGCCCCGAAACCTCCATATACTTATGAGAGACGCCGTGGTGGAGGACTCCACAAATTCTGACAACCTGGGGTTCTTCATCGTGCGCCTAAATCAGAGTACGCGGGCCTCGAACATTCTCGCCTCCATTGAAAATGCAGCCACCACGACCGGGATTCGATCCCGCGACCGTCGGGTTAGTAGTCGAGCACCACACAACCACAACAGCAACGCGGCGGGGTTGACGTGAATTTTCTGAGCGTCGTGCGCGAGGCAACGCTTCTCAACTCCACACAACACAAGCCGCGCCGCACATCCGTACATGCAATGAGCACGCCCGAAAGAAGGCCCGGCGACGCGAATTTATTACGGTGGCTCTGCAACGCTGGATGTAAATAAAGTTTCGTATAGCGTCGGCCATACATATGCATCATCGCCTCGGAACTCAACCGTGCGCCCCGCTATCCATCAGCTCCTGTGCAGTCGCCAAGTGCGAGCCCCTTGCTGCAGTGACACATTCATGGTGCGGCTTCAGTCGCGGATAGCCGATAAAATTGGATGTATAAGAGAGACTGCAAAAGGAACGTGAATTGCGCGAATATGCGATTAATGTGCCAAAACAAATCGTAAAGTCAAAAAACCACTCCGAGTACACAACAGTCATGCCAAACAATTTTCTGAGACACCCTGCGTCTCGATCAAAAGAACGCTACTTTACCCTACAAATTTTTGTAACCCAACATTTTACTCACAAAAATAGCGCAATGTGACAACAATAATAAAATACAGAGTATGCTTCACTGCACGACACGCAAACTCGTGGCAGTGATGAAGTCGGTAGCGACTTCAGCGCTTTGAAGATTAGTTTTTAAAAGAGACAAAAGAACATGACAGACAGCAGATGCCATCATGGCTGGCAGCACTGATTCAAAGACGAGAAAGTGGCTCATTTCTCTCTTTTAAACCTTTCCTACGCAAGCAGAGTTTTCTCCTCGCCACTTATTTCTTCATAAAAGAAGCGGATAATGCCAGTGACAAACGTCGAGACTTCCAAAATTTCGCAATTTTCTGTTACACGCTGTTAACTTGCTTGCGTAGATGAAAACGCACAAAACGAAGTGAGACCAGTTGACCACGCAAGCGAGACAAGACAGAACGGACGTGCGCCTGCATTGCAAAGTGGGACACGTGATAACCGAAAGCTGGTATCCCTTGTACATGGATCAATCGAGAGCCTGTCTCCTCATGACGTCCAGTGAACAGACTGCTGGCGCCACGAACCGTTCCGCAAACGTGGAAGGAAATTGTGCCGCAAACACTGCAGAAAACACGAACGAGCACGAAATTTTGCACGCTTATGTCTTCTCCTTTCTTGCGTAGTTTAATAATATTATCTGGTGTTTTACGTCCCAAAAAGAACGATATTCTCACGCGCGTTTCTTATTTTTTTTTCATTCGGTTTTTGCCCACAAAGCCTGTCAGGAATCCAACAGCGCAAGCTGCGCTTCGCTGTTCGAGAAGGTTCGCGATTATTGTAGACCATTCTGTTAAAATTGCTGGCAAGACGCGGACACTCGAGAATATTTCAGAGCCTGCGCGACGACCAGTGATAAGGCTGGAATGTTTGAGGACACATGAATAAATGCCGACGCGCTTCGCCGCTTGTTAGTCAACCGACGGCCGACGCCCTGTTCACCGATATCAGCGCCGGTGTGTACGGCTATAACCTGAATTTCCGTTTACGGGCCACAAGTTTAGGCCAAATAAACAGTTTCATTCTGGACAAGTCTTATCTGCTTTCGAAGACGTCATGACCCCGTGACAATATTATTATACGAGAGACGCCGTAGCGAAGGGCTCCGGTAATTTCGATCATCCGGGGTTGTTTAACGTGCGCTGACTTCGCACGGGCCTCTACTCATTCGCCTCCACCAAAATGCGACCGCCGCAGCAGGAATCGAACACGGGACCTCCTGGTAAACAGCCCAGCACCGTAATCGCTGATCCAGTGTGGCGGACTTCCTTGTCTATAGCATGTGCGCAACCATTTACCCCTGCAAGTATGAACCAGGCTCACACAGCAGAAAGTTTTACGGACGCATTCGCGTTATAATTTTTCGGCACATATAAACAGATAAGCGACCGAAAAAAAAAGCGACACGTGCGCCTCCAATTTCGCACCTAGTTCTGGTGCAACGAGCATATATACAATAAGGCGTGAAAAATGAAGGTGCGAAGGCGTAGCGCAGTTAGGAGGGCGAAAAACAAGCGAAGTACCTGCGAATAAAGCGCGGGTCGCGGCGGTTCTACAGCGTCAGATTAGTCGCAGACGTTAAGTGAGGCACGATGAATGACTCCCGCGTCGAGGCGCTTTCCAGCAGCGGCGGCGTGGATGACCGCGCGTGGTCGGCACACGCTGGCGCATTGCGCGGCAGGTAGCAGCAAACAAACAAACCCGAAGCGGAAAGCTGATATTAAAAAAGAAAAAAAAAGAACAAAACGCTCGATACACGTAATCGACCGGGCAGCGGCGGCGGCACGGGAGCCGATCGCAGCGGAGTTAATCGATCGCTTCGCCAAACGGCCTGCGCACTGCGTCCAACCGTGCGCACGGTCTTTTCATTCCGCTACACAACGGCCGCTCACCGAAAGCCTTCGCGCCTATACACGCTATCACGGCAAATAAAAAAAAATCGTGCAGCACAAGCAATCGCCTGCTATCAGACGGCCCGGCCCGGTAATGACGTGGCCAAAGGATAGCAACTATTTGTGTTCACGCGCGCTTATGCACGTTCATTCAATTGGCCGCGCGGTGCAGCGAAGTGCGCAGCAATAATAACAGTTATAATTTTGGGGGCTTAACGTCCGAAACACACGATACGATTACAAAGGACGCCGTACAATTGAGGCCTCCGGAAATGTAGTCAACCTGCCATTCGTTTTACCACTCACCTAAATCCAAGTACACGGGCCTTTAGAATTTTCATCTTCATCAAAAACGCAACCGCCACGGCCGGGATTCGATCCCGCGACCTTCGAGTCAACGGTCGAGCCCCATAATCACTAGACCCCCAGGGCGGCTGAAATCTGGAGGAATCCGAGCGGCGTCATAAACAAAAAAGATTTAAAAGAATAATAAAAATAACAGCGAGAAATGGTAAATTGAAGCTAAAGGAGCTGGCGAGATAATGTTACGATGATTGTTAAGACAAATTTACCAGCGCAAAAAAAAAAACCCACAGAAAATTTAATAACTCGCCGAAGCAGCAGTTTTAGAGAATCTTTAAGAATTTTACGTCTCATAACCACAATATGATTACGAGAGACTACAAACCAAAAGGAAAGAGGGGAGGGGGTAGTAGAGGGTTTCTGATATATCGACCAGCTAGGATTCTTTAACGTGCATCTGTCTCTGTATCTATAAACTCGCGGGTTTCCATTGATTTTGCCCCCATATAATTGCGGCCACCGTGGTTCAAGCATAAAGCATCAATCATCAAGAATCTTAGTATCAAGCATCTATTTGGATGCTACAAGACCCACATGCTTTTTCGTGTATTTATAGAATAATGCATTTCTTTGATAAACAAAGAAATAAAAGTAGATTCAACCCGCAGCCTCGAGCTTTGATTGATATGTGGGGTTTAACGCCCCAAAACCACCATATGATTATGAGAGACGCCGTAGTAGAGGGCTCTGGAAATTTCGACCATTTGGGTTTCTTTAACGTGCACCCAAATCTGAGCACACGGGCCTACAACATTTCCGCCTCCATCGGAAATGCAGCCGCCGCCGCCGAGATTCGAGCCCGCGACCTGCGGGTTTGCAGCCGAATACCTTAGCCACTAGACCATCGCGGCGGGGCAGCCTCAAGCTTGGCAACGCAAAACCCCCTTGCAAAGCTACAACGGCAGGTCGAGATATGCCAAGCGGCCAAATGAAGCAAAAAGACGCGCGCGGAAACATCAGCGTAAACCAGGAGGGACCATAAAGTATGCACAAGAAAGCCACTTCTATTGCGCTGCATCCTGGCTCGCGCTGGAGAGCATGATGTACCAAAAAGCAACACGAAGTTAACTTTTAACGCGACAGCGTTAAAGAGCTGGTTTCGCAGAAATTCAGGCATCGGTACCGGCGTCGGCCGATGGGCGTTATTAGTTGTGAGCGAGAAATCACGATACTGTCCATGACCCGAAAATCGAGAAAGTTGGAAATAAGATGGATCCGAATGAGAATCAAACCCGGACCATTTGCGTGACAATCGGATGTTCTAACACAGAGCTACAATATATTCTTTTCTTTACTGCCTCGGACATCAAGACTATTCACATATTTGACAAAACACAAAAAAAGTGCAATGAAGAACCTTATAAGCTCTGAGCTGACTATTGATATATATTTTGGCGTGCGTGTAACTATGCATGGTTCAACTCGCGAAATCCACTCCGCCACGTCCTCCTGCTCTTTCAGCATTTCAAGAAAATGGCACACAGATTCACAAAGGGATTGTCACACAGATCGCACTTCCAACTTCAAAGACATTGCAAACCCGAAGTGCCTTTGAAAATGCAGAGCTGCAATATTTGTAGAAGGCGCTTTGGATCCAAAGAAAAACCCAATATCAATGCCATGTGTATAGCGGGAGGAGTCTCCGTATCGCACCGCACATTGCACAGCAGAATCAGCGGAGAATCGTGCCTGGCACCAGATGATGAGAATTGAGCAACGAGTGGCTGTTTTAAAGGTCGACCCACTGCGACCCGCTATGACGTAATTAATCATCAGCAGACTCTTCAACAAAGTGAACAGCTGCATAGGTTCGGGTGTAGATACAGACGCATAGTGGGCCCTATATACGCTGATTCGTGTGAAGAATAATTACGGCGCAGTGGGCACTTGAAAACTGTGTTTGGCAACAAGCATTCAACTATACTTTAAAACGGCCAATGTTGCGCGCAGAATAACAGAGACCTGCGGTGGTCAGTACGTATTCATTCTAAAGAGACATGGCGTGCAAACGCGGACACAAGTCCTGATTGGTGTCCAGTTGCAATGTCCTGACTTCCTTTTAGTGTCCGTGTTTGCAGACCCTGTCTTTTTCAGATTCCATGTTACGCGCACATTAGTTTGTTTCCTTACGGCACGGTTGAAGCATGTACCGAGAAGCGAAGCAGGCTCAGAAGACGATGCACACGGGGCCCGATGACGCTATCACGATGAATTCCTAAAGTCGAAGCTCAAAGATCCTCCAATTTTTAATGAAGGACGCTTGAAAGTATTGAAGATGCAACCCACGAGAAACAAAAAAAAAAGTTGATATAGTTAGGTCTGATTTCAAAACAACGAATGCTTGACAAGACTCTTGTCAAGAACGTGTCCGGAATATAAGATCTAGTTACATATAGACACGAACACGGATTGCAATAATAAGGAAATCCGGAGGAGATGGTGTTCATAACCAGAACACGTTAGACGCTCTGGTTCATCTGCTGCACGCTATATGCCCGACGGCGCCTCCGATGCGATCTACCTCTATTTCTTTATTACGGTAGTTTTTAATACGAGCGCACTACGTAGACAGGGACAGGAAAGACACGGGCAAGCACTTACTACCAACTGAAAGTTTAATCGGAAAGTTGTGAAATATATACCGAGGAATGAAACATTTAGTAAGCACATACGGTAAGATCCCACCGCTTCCAAAGATAACGAATCCTATAATATGTATATCAGCCCCACCATCCGCCACCCACTTAACCTTACAGCGATTACTTAGCGCCTATGGCCCCTGCTACTGTACAAAACGCCACCTCTCTAGACAGTGGCAAAGACCATAGGCGATAAGGAATCGCTGTAAGGCAAAGTGGCGTAGGTATGGTGGGGCTGATATACATACATATTCATTTTATCCGTTTTGTTGTTTGGATGCGGTGGGGTGATAACCGATCATAGGTGTTAAACGATTCATCCCTCATTATACATTTCACATCTTTCCAATTAAACTTTCAATCGCTGATACTAAGCGCTTGTCCCTGTCTTTCCTGTCCCTGTCTACGTATCGCGCTCGTATTTCAAACCATCATGAATCACCAACTCGCTCAATCAACCATTTTGACAACTTATCTTTGTTACGGTCAGCATAAAATCACACGGCTGTGGTCGTAGCTTTAACCCTCAATCACGGCTCAAATCAGGCATACGGCAGATTGGCCGGGAGGCTGCACTCATACGAGAGAACTTCCGCTTCGCTAAATCTTCGCTCACCATGAGCAATCGATTTAGGGCCCTTTACGTCGATGTCCATATTTGCTAGCGGGCTTTCTCTTAGCTTGAGAAGCCAATAGAGGCCGCACTGCACCGTACTAGGGGAAAAGCGAGCGAAGCAAGTACGCTTGACGCCGAAGCCAGATAGGATGCAAAGAGCGACAGAGAGAGAAAGGAGGCTCCCCGAAGGCAGGCTGAGGCAGCGTTATCTCCGCAAGTCAGCCGTGGGCGAACCGTAAACGAACTTTTCACGTGCCGAGGAATTGGAAGAGGGCGGCTCCAATCTATTCTGGCACGAAATCAGAACGATATATTTGCGTTGGATAACATAGCCACAAGACCTGAATTTCGACAATGGTCTCGAATACCTTGAGCCTGAATTCACGGACACAGCGCAAGGATATATAAAAAAAGGCAGATCTCACGTATAGTGGGAATCGACGATATTGGAAGCCCAAATGAGGAAGATTGATATGTCATTTAAAAATCAGCACAACATTACGAGGCGGACGTAAATTATGTCGTAAATGACACGCATATCATGATTATCATGTTTGGACGTGTAATTAACCTTCCTCATCCATCCACGTCACGTAATACCAAATTTGGTATATATGTGGAGCTAGCAAAACGGCACGAGCACGCTATGAGCGCAGCAAGTAGTCATGTTTTACATTACACGCATATCAAAATTATCATGTTCGGATTTACCTTCATCGTCTATTCACGTCACGTGATATCAAATTTGGTATATGTGGATCTCGCGAAACGGCCGCGAGCCCTCTATTAGCGTAGCATCTCATATTTTACATGACACGCATATCATGATTATCATGTTTGGGCGCGTCATGCTAGCGAAACGACCGCGAGTGCGCCATGAGCGTGGCGTGTAGTCATGACACACATGACATGCATGTCATGACTTCCACGTTAGGGGTTGTCACTTATGTTCCGCATGCATTCATGTCATACCATACCAGTTTTGCAATATGTCATGTGAACGACACCAGTGCAACAGCAGCAAGACCATGCAATATAAATCATTACGTTCATGACATAGTCATGATTTTCATGCTTTGACTAGTCAATTATCTCACATAGTCAGTTATCTCATCATACAGTCATGTTATTCCATACCAAATTTGGTATCGACACGCAGGAGAGCTAAAAGTCGTAGGCGCCCCACCGTGGTGGTCTAGTGGCGAAGGTACTCGGCTGCTGACCCACAGGTCACGGGTTCGAATCTCGGCTGCGGGGGGCTGCATTTCCAATGGAGGCGGAAATGTTTTAGGCCCGTGTGCTCAGGTTTGGGTGCACGTTAAAGAACCCCAGACCCCAGGTGGTCGAAATTTCCGGAGCCCTCCACTACGGCGTCTCTCATAATCATATGGTGGTTTTGGGACATTAAACCCCACATATCAATCAAAAGTCGTAGGCGGCTAGACAGACAGACAGACAGACAGACAGACAGACAGACAGACAGACAGACAGACAGACAGACAGACAGACAGATAGATAGATAGATAGATAGATAGATAGATAGATAGATAGATAGATAGATAGATAGATAGATAGATAGATAGATAGATAGATAGATAGATAGATAGATAGACAGACAGACGTCGCAGGCAAACCAGACAAGCTTCTTCCTGGTTACCCTAAGCGGAAGAGGAACGAAAGCGTCAAGGTTTACCGAACCCTCGCGGAGGAATGCTTTCGGGGCTCTGGCCCATAAAGCACCGCCACACAGCGGGGGCAGCACGTCGATATCGCGCGCTATGTTGGCGCCAGAGCGGGTCTCGCGCCACATAACGCAGGCGGGCACCCGCCACGGTTCGCACCATTTATCCATCTACGGTCGGCTGGCGGCCACATTTGAGCCGCCTTTCGCGTCCGCGAAAACCCGAGTGTAATGCCTCAAAACCGTGTTCAACTTTCCATGGTGCCCAGGAGCCAGCGCTGTGCAGCGGGGGAAGCGGTCAGCGTTTCAAGGATATCTCCTGCGAACTATGCAGGTCTGAAAATGGCGTGTGAGGATTGTACGACCACTGTTTGTTCCGTTGTGACTGAGAAACGTGGCGTACTAACTCGGCAGTGGTAAGCTCGAGGGCTTCAAGGTGTTCGAACTTTAAAATACAGCCGTCACGCCCAATGTAGGAACTAAACATTTTTGCAAAGAGCTCGTTCGATTTTTTTTCTTTTTTTATTGCGGAATGTTAGAATGTTTGAGAGCCTCGACCTAATCGACACATTTAGAATTTGAGTAGTGTGCAGGATCAGCAAAATATGCCCCCCCCCCCCCACACACACATCCACAATATATATATATATATATATATATATATATATATATATATATATATATATATATATATATATATATATATATATATTTCAATGCGGCAGCACTCAATCCAGGGCCAGCTGTTCTATTATCTATTATTCTCTCATGTTTCTACACCCTTATAACGACACAGTGAAGCGGCAGTAAAGTGATATCCATACGTCTATCCAATTAGCGTGCCTATTTTTGGAGCACCACTCACTGCCGCCAAGATTAAATAAAATCAGAATAATAAGAACCATGGTTAGAGCTTTTATTCAAGGCAGAATAAAACTCAGCGAGTTCAGCCGGTATGCAGAACACATTTTGTTTCTGTGGTGCGGGCAGATGGATGAGTTCATTTCTATTACTCTATGCCTCACTATAACGAATGCACATGCGGAAAAAAAAAACGGGATCCAAGAAAGAAAAACAAGAGCATAATATATGGGAACGAACGTGTATGGAAAATGGCGTAAGAATCCAATGAAGATCACCCACACCAAATACACAGTCTGCAATTTAAAAAAAAAACAGCGAGTAAACAAGCTAGCCGCAGAGGAAAAAGACGATCGCGGTGCTCCTGTAAGGGTCAGCGAAAGCCATTAAAATCCAGGATAACGAACGTGGACAAGATCGGTTCACGAGCCGGGAGAGCGTGCATAAGGCATGCACAGCTCCAGATTTAGCCAATAATGATCACTCTGTAATGAACAGCCCAAGGTAGTGTCCGAGCAGCCACTCTCGCCTTCCCCTGCAACGAAGAGTTCTGCTGTTTTTCTTTACATTCTTGCAAAAGAATGAACTTTTTCGAAGCAATTAATTGTGAGCACCAGCCAGTCCTATTACTGGTATACTTATTACACACATTTTTTTTGGCCTTGCTAGTGTCGTCCGATACATCGATATGAGCCAGGAATTTTTTCATGACGAGTAAGAACGCGTTACTTTTTAATGAGCTTTGGAGAACATTACTAAAAAAAAGCTTCATACTATAGCGGTGCAAAGCCCGAAAGAAGTGCGGGGATGGGTAGCCTTTTTCTTGTTTCTTTTCAGTTTTCTCTTTCTTTCCTCCTTCATTTCTATCATGTTCCCGCTTCTACAGCGAAATCTCTTATGAGATCACAACACAGATTACGTGCGCCGTAGTTGTCCTGCCGCTGCCAGTGTCCATGACAACAATCGCGCAAAGCAAGAAAAGTAAAGAAGAAGCAGCAAAGATATAAAGGAATCCGAACCCAGGTCCGCTGCGTGATAGCCCAGTATTCTACCACTTAGCTATACGCCGTTGCTAGGAACTCCATGTCAAACTGCTTTCAGGCAGGCGTCATGACGGGAAACAAATCACATTGATGTTTGTAGTACAGCGTTTAAAAAAGTTAAGCCCAAGCGAGGCGTCACACAATGCCTATTGCTTAACGCGCGTGCAGTGGAATGGTACAACGCATTACACGAGCGCTATATAGGCATAATTCTTCATCGTCGTCAGCCATAACACGAAGAAAAATGCACAAAACTTCTTGCAAACGTGTACTGGGGTATCACGCTTCGCCTACGAATGACGAAGGATGGCATAGTGAATGCCTGTACAAAAATTATGATGATTTGATAGCGTACCCTGCAAGAGTACTTGTAGCAGTTACCCAAATAGTGTTTAAAAAGGCTCTGAAGGCTCTAAGTACCAGCTTTCACTGGGACTTACCCACACGTTCTGCGCAGGCCTGGCAGTTTTTCTGTCTTGATTTGTATTCATTTATTCATCTGCGTTTATCTATTTTTGCTCCATTTCTTGTTCTTTCTATTCGTCTGCATAGTTTTTTTCCCCCTCTTGAGCTTTATTTCACGCTTGCGGGCTCTTATTTTATTTTATACATGGTTTTATTTGCGTTACGCCAAGCGCAATAGCTTCCACGCTTTGGTCGTAAATGATAATCATCAAGGCCCTGGAAGACCAAGAGGACGAAGACTTCTTGGAGCGAGCGCGCGCTCAGAGAAAAAGATTTTTAGTAGCCCCATTACAAAAGCTAGGAATACAAGTAAATTTACCAGTAATTTTATCCCTTGGCGGAACTTCATTTGGTTACTGCCACAGGGATGTATGCTCCGCTGTGTTTGATTACATCAACTCAACTAAAAGATTACCATGCTAGTGAACCACTACCTTTTCAGATCTTTAGTTTATAATTCGTAGTTATGTCTTTCAAAAACAAAAGATGGTTTGACCGCTTGCTCAGTACACATTTTTGTTTTTTGGTAGTATTATTTTAAGCTACTTTTTCAGATTGGCTTCATTTTCAGTTTAGTTTCATTTAAGTATCCTGCCGCCCGGTTCTTGGCCCATCCCCCTTTGTGGGTAAGCGCCATCCATCAGAGGTCATCAGCATCAGCATCATCAGTATGCTGCGTTTTGCCAAGCGATGACGACAGGATACGACAGCCCAGCACTCTAAGGTACTCGGCACTTAGAGTTATACAATAACTAAGGAGCGCTGTCGTTAGTGAGCATGGTTGTTACAGAATACTTACGCGCGTTCGCGAAACCATTCCTTCTATTCTTTTTCTTCTTCTTCTTCTTCAGCTCCGGCGCACGACTTTTAGTTTGCTTACACAAGCGTGACGTGATCAAATATTGCCGAGTCCCGAGATTCGAATTTCAATCTAAGCTTCGGAAATACGTTATTAACTGTGACGACGCGAGCCCCTTCAGTGTGCAGAAGCGGGTTCGCGAATATAGGCGACACAATCAAAGTTGTGCACAAACATTGGAGGAGACCAACATATAGCGTAATATATAGCTACGAAGGAGCCGGTCAATCCGATTTGCATGGCCTTTAATAAAACGTACGTCCGGGCTTTTTGTCTTGCTTGCCTTTTTTTTTTCTACAGTAGCTAGTCTCAGGAAATTCGAGACAAACTGAAAAGACCGGACAATATGCAAATTTAGTCATTGCATAAGTCTCAGCGAAAATCTTAGCGCTTGTATGTTGTTTTTTTTTTTGACCAACGACGAAACAGCCACCGGCGAGGGCCATTCGGGCAAGTAGAGACTGATCGATCACGACATGTTAATGTGTTTCTACGAAGGCAGCAGCACATTGTGTCACAGTCTGGTCGAAACAGGACTCCCGAAAATAACTTCTTTTACACTGCCCTCGTATCTTTCGTGGTTGCTATGCGAAAACCGAGCCACAAGCAACGGCCATATGCGGAGGTAATCGCCGGCATGAAGAATGCTATTCATATCACTGCAGGCGATGCCACAAGCCCGCCCAAATGTGAGGTGGCGGAGAGACATGCGAGACGGCGGTTATTGCGTGCCACTCCAAAGGCCTGACCACACGTGCGCGATGCAGCGCGTGGCATGTAGACTCGGCGACACGCACTCTCCCTATGAAGACATGCAGCTTTGTGTAGCTGGTAACCTTCTTCCTCCAAAGAGAGAGAGAGAGCACGACGCCAAGTCTAAACGCCACGCGCTGCAACGTGTACGTGAAGTCAGGCCTTAAGCTGGCATGTTGCCCTTAAAAGGAGGAGGAAAGCTCGGAGCGAGTACACGCTATGGCAACTTATGCTCCCACATGTTACGCCAAACAAATTTTCATCTCATCTGTTGCGAAGGAAGTCTACCTCAGCGCATAAGATTGTCAACATCAACTTCAAACCTGTAAGATTACTGTTCGCGTACATCCAAACTACAGGGACAAAGAATACTGAACTAAAGTATTTTGTTATTTCATAGCTTCATAAGTAGTCGCATGAGTTATATACCGATTTGCAAATAACCTTTATTAAATATTTGGCAAATGACATGTACTTTGGGAATCGACGTTATACAAAGTGTGCGGAGGGAACGTGGCCGTGGTGTAATTTTTTTTTATTGAGCGACACGTCATGAAGTGACGCGAACCATATGTAGAAATATTGCACGCACAGACATATATTGAACAGTTTCAGATGTTTATATAACCACTTCTTTGCACTTGCGCAACTGTGCCAACAGGAACATGTCTATTAGCAACATCAGAAACGATAACCTAATATGAAGCGCTGGTGCTCGCGAGGATGATGGTCCTGGGCACTGTTACTAAATTAAATTCAGCGCGTGGCATCTAACTGCAAGTTATGTCAACGTGACGTGACTGCTGTATGATAGGAGTACATATGTATAATGTTTATAAAACTGGATAACCAGTACTGCAACCACAATTGACGATGTTCCACAAACATTAAGGTCTATTTGAAAAGAAATTCTGCAGCCTTTATTCACACACACACACACACACACACACACACACACACACACACACACACACACACACACACACACACACACACACACACACACACACACACACACACACACACACACACACACACACACACACACACACACGCACGCACGCACGCACGCACGCACACACACACACACACACACACACACACACACACACGCACGCACGGACACACACACGCACGCACGCACGCGCGCACTTTTTATTTAATTTAACTTCATCTCTTTTTTCCCCTGTCTGTCTTCTCTTTCTTTTTCTATATTTCTCTCATCTTTCGTCGTATGCTATGCTTAACGCTCTGTTCTCCCTCTTTGCATCTATGAGAGACGCCGAAGTGGAGAGCTCCGAAAATATAGACCCCCGGGGGTGCTTTAACGTGCACCTAAATATATACACGGGCGCCGATGCGGGGATTCAATCCCGCAACCTTAGGCTCAGCAGTAGGGCGCCTTAACTCGCAGACCATTCCGGTGGGTTTCCGACAGTCCCTGTAATGGCAGAAGCGGTATATTCTGTAATATTCTGTAGACGCACACGAATCTTTTTTTTTTCTGACCCTGACCATTTGATTCGAGATCCGTTAGAATAGAGGACGATAAAGCCGCATTCATCTCCGGCCACGCCAAGTGCTCCCCCGCTCCACCTTCCAATTCAGCGCAGCGCTGCTACACTTTACCTCTTCTCGCGCGGGCTTCGCCGATTCCGTCACATTTCCCACCGCCGTTCGAGAGCGAGCAGTGACACGGCCAGATGCCGGCGCTACGCGAAAGGCAATAGCGACGGAGGCTCTTCTATTAGGAACGGCGAAGCGCGGCGATGAGAGATGCCGCACGAATGCACCGACGACGAAGAGGACGCCGAAACGTGCCCCCCATGTAGGAGAAAAAAACCACGACGCTTCTCGTAAACGAAACCGAATGCCGCAGCAGAAAACACCAGGGCACTTGTGTGGAATCGAAAGTGCACGCCACTTCTCTACTAGCAATCATGCGGTCCTTCTGTTGCTGCCAGGTTACCTGCGGGTGCTTTTCGTCACTTTTTGCTGTAGCTTGTTCAAAACAGAGCCCGACAGGCTCCATCGGATGAAAAATCAGGAATGTACTCGAGACAACGTAACGTGACCTCCGAATGATGGCTCGAGGCACGGGAGCTGCGCGATCACTCTGCGGTAAATTATATTTGGTGTGTTACGTTCGAAAAGCCACGATATGATTACGAAGAACACGACAGCGGAGATATCCGGAAAGTTCGACCATCCAGTGTTCTTTAACTAGCATCGACGTCCCACAGTACACAGCCCCGTACACTAATTATGTATCAAGATTAGGGATGAATAGCTGTAAACAACAAAGCTCAAAGCAAGGTAAGGAGAGCACACGCACAAAGAAATCACTAAGCGTAACAAGGATTACAGAAAAAACGAAAGTATAAAAAAAACGAAAGAACTAACGGAAGCACCACAGATATAACGGTGTCTGCAGCCTAAGCTGAAACTATGCTCCCGCTGTCGAAGTTTGATTAATTATGCTCAAAGTTGGCCTGGTCTCACCGTTAAAAGAAAAATGGAAAAACACTGCTCCGACTTGTGGAACTTTTGAATGAATGAATGAATGAATGAATGAATGAATGAACGAACTTTATTTGAAGTGAGTCTGGCAGTTTCCTCCGGCCTAGGCGGAGAATATTCAATACAATTTTCTTGCCATGCAGTTTAGGAGGCCTTTGACAGTGGACAGATGTTGAGAGCGCCTTCAACTATAAGCCGGCTACATTGCGTTAAAAAAAAAAAGCCTTTATCTTGGTAGTCAGCCTATCAACCTGCGTTCTTTTGTGCCTATTTCGTTTCGAGGCCCGTTTAACTATACTGGCGTACCAGGTGTCTCACCGACGTTTGCTATTATAAAGCGCACACTACGGAACGTAGGTTAAGTCGTTATACTCTGTTTCTCTAAAAAGAAAATCCCAAGGTCCCCTGTTCATTCACCTAAGACGACTCGAAGGTGAGAGCTGTCTGCGCATTATAAAGGAGATGCGAACACGAGCCGTGGTTTCATTTGTTGTTGATGATGATGATGGTGATGATGATTATGATGATGATGATGATGACCTCATATGGATGGCGCTGACTCACAAAAAGAGGATGGGCCGAGATTCGGGCGGCAGGATGCTCAAAGTAACAGAATGCTCAAAGTTACATAATGCTCAAAGTAACTTATGCTCAAAGTAACTTATGCTCAAAGTAACTTATGCTCAAAGTAGCATAATGAAGCAAAAATTGTTTTTTTAATTTCAATTTATCGACGTCAAAATGATCTTTTCTTTTTCGCATTACTCGTCCCCTACGCCACAGAACGGTCGCCGCCAATGGTCGAATTTCCCCTTCGATGAGGCATCCAACGCTCTCGCTTTACACCCTAAAAAAATGGAGTATTCGGGGCGTAGTTGTGCTACGCAACAACAAACGTCATCTGACTTGCTCGCGTTTACTTTCTTATAAAAGAGGCGCTGGCCACTTTTTTTTTTTGTCACGAATGCTATGTGACACTGATAACGCTCGCGCCGTTGGTGACCGTCAACTACTGGAACCATGGTGATAACGCAAGAAAAGTACGAGAAGTAGATGACGATTATAGTGCGGCAGAAGCACTCCCCAAATATTCGATTTTTGTATAGTTTGATTGATATGTGGCGTTTAATATCCCAAAACCACCACATGATTATGAGAGATTGATTGATATGTCGGGTTTAACGTCCCAAAACTACCATATGATTATGAGAGACGCCGTAGAGGAGAGCTCCGGAAATTTCGACCACCCGGGGATCTTTATCGTGCACCCAAATCTGAGCACACGGGCCTACAGCATTTGCGCTTTCATATGATTATGAGAGACGCCGTAGTGAAAGGCTCCGAAAATTTAGACCACTGATTTTTTTTTTTTTTACAGCGCAATACTGGGAGACCATCCTTCGGTGATGGGACACTTCGGTCTAAACGAACGTCAGATGAACGCACGTAAACTTTCTGTAAGCGTCAATTCCTCGCTATTGAACATAACTAAAACGTCCCAATGAATGCTTTTCGCAACATGTTGCACAGAGTGGTAGAGCGAACCTAAGTTACACAGCACTCACTTGTGCACGCACAGGCAAAATTAAGAGTGTACTCGTACACTGACAGTGCAGATTGCTGCTCCCCTGAGCAAGGACCAAATTGGCAGCAGAAACGACCACCGTAACAACAACTACAACAACTACAAGAACAACAACAACAACAACAACAACAACAACAACAACAAAGTTGTTCTCCGGGCCGAGTACCGGCATATCATATACTTCGCGCAGAAGGAAACACATTGGTATTCCCGAGCAAGCTAAACAGCGAAGCAAAAGAAGATAGAAAAACCACAGAACGACGCATGAACATCGGGCAGGAAGGCCCCACCTAAATCGGAAAGCATTCCCTGATATAAAAACTTTCACCATGCAGGGTAGAGGGGTATATCGAAGTGATACATCAACAACGGAGAAGGGAAAAACAAAGAGCGATAGGAGAACCGAAAGTCAGCGCTACGTACAGAATGGTCTAAATACGTGTGAAGAAAAGATGACAAACAAAAAGTAAATAAAAAATAATCAAGGAAAGATGAAAAACGACAGTGCGTTGCAAGAGAACGGCGGAGAGTGGACAAAGGAACGCCGAGAATGACAACGCAAGAGGCGTGCGAAGGCGAGTCGGGGCGAAATGACCAGAGGGAAGACGGGCAATGAGGAGACCGAAGGCAAGATTCGCGGAAACACAGGCGCGATATACAGAAGGCAGCCTGGACTCGGCCGACGGCTGAGCGCGCGCTGGGCGAGGTCGTTATGGCAATCAACTCAGCCGACGTACGCCGCGGGAAGTCTCTCGACTCAGTGCGCGAAAATCGTCCCACCATCTCAACCTCCACTTGCCTCCCCTTGTTTCAGCAGTGCTTCCCTACCACGCGTGACGCTACGAGATGATCTTTCCTCGCGTGGTACAGTGCACACGACAAGCTACGGTCTTCATTCGCAGGCGGGCAGTGGACACACACACACACAAAGTGAGCCAACTCTAACGTGGGCGGTCAGCGCTGCAAGTTTCAGACAAGGCAGAGGGAAAGACGTTGTTCCAATCGTAACTCGCCTGGCAACTTCTAGCAACGTACAGTTGCCTACTACAGAAAAAAAACAGTAAATAGTCAACGACAGGAGCAACATTTTTTTCGGCGTAACGCGCAGGGACTAGCGCAGTCGTATTAGGGCTCGTGACAGAGGCGCAAGGTCGTTGTCTAAAGCTAGCGAAAATCGAAAGGTAGTTGCTTCACGGCACGACGCCACTCCTATACTGGGGCACACAGAATGCCGCAAAAGCTGGACACAACGAAAGGCGGTCGGAAAACCGACAAGTAGCAAACACAAGCCAAGCAAAAGCTTTATACTATCACGCACAACGAACACTTGGCAAACTCTCGTAAGCGAAATATAAAAGTGAAAAAAACGAGCTTTTTAGTAATTCTTGTTATAGGTACGAATCACTTTAGGGGCTATAAACTGGCGTCTCCTGTCATCACGGCGTGTCACGAGTCGCAGTCTATCTCAGTGACAGCTATGCGGCACAATAACGGAGCCCCACTACTCGCCACTGGTCCTAAAAAATGAAGGCAACAGCTTGCCGAACAAATAGACCTTAGTCAAGTTGAAACACTCTTCAATACACACCGTAGGGCAATGAAACCATGTATGTGGTGGAGGAGGAGGAGAAGAGGAATTCGGTACTAAAATGCGGTAAAACATGACTATTCTCTTCTAAACTGCTGTTATCGGGTATTTACGGCAGCCTTATTTGCGAGATCAAAGGCATATTACTCCTCATTACGTACCCTAGAGAACTGAAACCATGTATGTAGAAGAGGAGGAGAAGGAAAAGAAGAATGTTGAACTAAAATGCCGTAAAACATAACTAATATCTTTTAAACTGTTGTTATCGGGTCTTTACAGCAGTCTGATTTACGAGATCAAAAACATATTACTTGTAGTCTTAAGTTCATAGTAATACGCATTGTAATCATTTTATGTTTTTTATATTTCCCAACATTGTCGAATGACCTATCAAGTTTTCAGCTACTCAATGCGCACTAATTCCCCAGAGTGGGTACTTGCTATTGTTTTTGAGTGAAAAACAAGCGACCAAAGATAACACAGATATGATTTAATCAATAACAGCATGGACGGAATACAAGCGCCTAATCTTCCCATGGAAGTCTCATTGGAGCCAACCTCCACAATCAGAAGTTACAATCACGAGATTTCGCTGCCCTGTACCCTCCTTAAACGTATCCTTGCACAGGCTTGGTTTGACGATGTCACCCTTCTGCCAATTCTGCAGAGAATATATATATATATATATATATATATATATATATATATATATATATATATATATATATATATATATATATATATATATCGCAGATTACTTTTTGTCACGTTGCAAATATTCAAATATTAGAACACGACTTCTCATAACTCCGCTTTCAAAAGTAGCCTTGATATTAACTGAAGAAATTTTATTAGGCTTCGAAGCCTCACACTTGAGATACTGCCACGGAGGTGACTTTGATGCCGTGGGCAATTTACTATAACTGCTGAACGAGTATCAGTTATTCTTTTTTTCAAGAAATATTCATGGTCAAACTACGGTAAAATCTACCTTAATTTCCTCAAAAGTGTTCCGATCATGTTAATACGCCAGTCTGAAATACCAGATAAATAGAATATTACTTGCAGTATTAATTTATTTTTTTTATGTGTAATTGCCATAAAACGTAAAACCTTGACCACCTTAGACTACAGCGGTGTGTAAACAACCCCGCTATGAAGAAGTTATGATTCATTATAAGGTTATTGCATTCATTTTCATCGTTTACGAACAATGCCATCTTCCAATATATTAACACATTGAGAACTAAAATTTGCGGCTTTACACGGCAGAACCTCCATATGTTTAAAAGGCACGCCACAGCACTGGACTGCTATTTATTTTTACGAGTTAGGATTCTGAAACGTGCACGTAAATCTAAGTACTAGGACGTTTCTACTTAATTGACGTCAAAATGACCACATAAAAAGTAAGAGAGAAACACCAAAAAAAAAAAAATGGGCGAGAGATAAACGTATTACTGCTTATTGCAAAGTAATGACGGCACGCAGCATTGTACACGGGATGAATGACTCATTGGCACACACACACAAAAAAAGAAGAATGAAGTGGGTACTGCCTTACCAGCATTATGACCATTCTCGCTCACATGACAATAAAAAAAAGCATATTACACCGCGAAGGACGTTCGAATAACGAAGTGCTAGCATCCTAGTGAACTATTACATTATAACCACCGCACACACGCGTTCCATCCTAGCTAATCGCTTACGTTCTGACAGTATCAGATTAATAAAAAAAATTCAGGACCATCTCTCAGAAGGGAACCTTGATTGGATGCGAAGCAGCAGGGGTGCGCACGGCGTTGACCTGGTTAAAACAGGCGTCGACGCGGGTGCTGGAAGAACGGTTTGAAGCGAAACTCGGTGTAGCATTTACTCGAGTAAACGTTTGTTTGAGAAGCAAGAACACGGGAGGCGGGTCGGGCTTCGTGTAAGTTTCATCGCAGATAACCTAGTCGGAAACGTGTTTACACTCGACGTGCGGTCGAGTGTTGCGGACGGTGAAGAGGGTGAAGCGAGAAAGAAATGTCTTGTGAGGGGACGGATGAGGCGGCAGCTGCGGGCGCTGCGGCCAGCATGCTGCCGGTGAAGAAGTGAACGAAGTCAGCGCAAGCCTGCGAGGCAAGCGTGCAAGAGGAGCGTGACGTCAACGCGCAGCTGAGGCGTGACTTACTTGGCACCGCTCTAACACCTGCGGCGAAGGCAACGCGTTGCGGCACGTTCGTACGGACGCACGGCGTTACAAACGTGAGTCGAAGAGCGGCTTCGCATCTAAAAACTTCCCTAGACCTCCCTAACCTTTCTAACAGAAAGTAGCAGGTCCGCCTATGCCTCTTTCATAAAATGTACTTTCCGAAACACGAATTAGAGCGCTCATTAATATAGCCATCTTTTTTACGATTCATCTCGTGTCGACTATAACTTCGAAGACCAAGGGCGGTTCTACCAGACTAGCATGTACTTTCACTCCTGCATGCCGAAGACACTTGAATAAGATTGCCTCTTTGCCTCCAACGCCAGCCACCCTGGTCATGCAGCGTTCACGACTACCATACTGAATTCGTAATAACGACTCCTCTCCGTAACGCTTAAATGGCAGTTAGGGAACTTGAACGAATAAAAATTAAAGAAATAAAGAATAGGAGAGCATAAATATTCAAAACTAGAATAGAATATGAAAAATGACGGATGCGTATATGTACACGAACATAGAAACAAGACTTAAGTAATGAAAACATGTAGTTATACAGTGATGACGATAGATAAACTGCATAAAACTTAAAGCTCGCAAAATAAGAACAACTGATCAGAAAGCATTTATAACTGTTTCTGTTTTACGACGGCAAACCAGTCAACGCTTTTTTCGGTTCTGATCTCGCTAAATTATTATCTCGCATTACAGCCTTACACATGGCTATAAAGATTTGCAGGGTGCTCAACCTAACAGTGTTATATAAAATATGTAAAAATGAAATGAGGATGAAAATGCCACTCCTTCGGCTCATGTGCGGCAGCACATAAAAGAAAAACCAACGAAGAGTTGAATAAAGCTTGAACTTCACTTTAAAAGTACAGCGCTAGAAGTGTAACCGGGGCACCGTTCGCATCGCCTTGTCAACTGCTAGCAAGGCCTCACTTCCAGTGGTCATATCAACCATGCTGCAAGGAAAACAAATACTGTGCACGTAACACTGGCCATTTCAAACTATTCCAAAAGTCCATACTATAAGTACATATGTGAATAGGAAGCCTTCATGTGCGCGCCGCCCCTGTTCGGAGGCGGCGCGCGCATGAAGACTTTTTAGCTGCGATGTGCCCACTACGCCACGATTGTTCCTTATATAAACCGGGGAAGTACCCACTGTGCTTTAGTAAGACAACGAGGGAACATAAGCAGCTCTTCACCTTGTTGATGCTTTTGCTGCTGCTAATGACTGAAAAAGTCTGAGTGCTTTTTAATGGGTGGGCCTCTATACCAATATCTCGTTGTGCAGTTCGTATGGCTCGACATCTAGCGGTGTTCTACGTTTTGCAACGCAACATCACATGCGCTTAGGAGACGCTTCGCATCACGTGACACTCGTATAGTCTTTTTTTCCAAGCGACTCCAAGCAATAGCGTGAATCTGTGCTAGATCACTTGCTCGATACGCAGATCGCCTGAGGTCGATTCTCACTTAAACCGACATTTATTATTTATTTATTTATCTGTTTGCATCAACCTTGAACTTTTGTTCACGGACAATGACGGTTTTTCGCTCACATGCAACGACGCCAATACCAGCATTTACGCTAAGCGAGCTACTTAACGCTATTACGTGAATAGCTATTAACAACCAGCTGGGCGTCAGCGATAGCGCGGGAAATGCTGTATCGAGATAGAACAGTAATTACCCTACCAAACGCCATTACCCAACGAAGGCTCTCAAACCAAGTGTCCCGTCGGACGCTTTTTTTTCCTCGTTAGAATCAGAAATGAGAGCACCCGAAGAACGAGAAAAGTGGCCCTCGTTGGCGAGTTTGCATAAGCACGCAAACGAGGAACATGAGAGCGAGAGCAACAGCCACGTTCGGGCAGGAGCATTCGCTTTGCAAGTCGAAACACATCGAGCAAAGATAATGAGAACAAGGCCAATAAGACAAGCCGGTGGCGGGACGACGAAGACTTAGCACTACCATTCCGCCTCATAAAGCGTCACGAGCGCACACGGCGCATGCTATAGAGCACTTCTCTCAACGATAGCAAAGTGACAGTAAGGAAAACAAAGATCTTGCGGGATAGAGAAGAAAGGGGATCCTAGAAGCAGCAAGGGTAAGATCATCCCTCGACTCCCGCAGTTGCATTGAGCACACACGGGAACCACAAAATCTACGAACAGTGTGAACAACTCTAGAGAGGGCGGGGAAGGGTAAACAATTAAAATAAATAATAAAAAAGACGCATCAGGCTGCAGAAGAGTAGGCATGAATCTAGAAACAGAACGAGGACAATCGTGTAGCTCAAAAAAAAAAAAAGCACTGGGATCGCGCAGTGAGGAGCAGCAGTAAAAAGCAGTCGAAGCGCTGGTTGGGAGCGAGTGTTAGCGTTCCGGAAGTTCCTCGTCGGGACCGTACATAACGAAAATGCGATAAAGTAGGCACGACCGACGGGACCCCCCGTTTAATCTTACGGCCGTACACTGGCGCGTTTCCGAGTAGATATGGCTGAGCTGATCGGAGGCCGCCGCCAAATGAGCTCAAATAGATGGGACCGAGTGCGAGGACGCACCGAGCGAAATGAGGAATGGTGTAACAGCGCCAACGACGACTACGCGAGAGTCGGGAGCGGAAACGAACGAACGAAGCAGACAAGAACACAAACAGAAGGAGAAACAGCGGGGAGTTAGCCAACTGAACGTCATAGGCAAACGACTGTAGGGACGCCGGGCAGCCGGAGAGAGAGATACAAAAGTAGTGAAACTGGCACTCGCGCTAATGAAGTCCTGCAGTTGGCCTGGCGAGTTATATTACCCGCCAACAAGTAAGGCAAGCGCATCTTGTTATCACGCGACGCGAGACGCATTTACCACTCGCGTTTTCGGGCAACACCGGGGCGCTGACGGTTGTGCAAAGATTACGTTGGCCGCCGGTTCGGGTCAGGCGTTACGGTGCTTAACGAACGTATTCGTGTGTCACGAAACAGAAAAAAAAAAGTCAGTTATCTCTTCGCAGCGCGCATCCGTAAGAATATCCATGCGTGTTTCTCCGCACAAAACTTTCCCACTCGAGGAAAAACTCCGCCCTGTAATGGGATACGAACTCCGCACTTGTGTCTGCCCAGACCAGTCGCTTTAAAACGCCAGCTATGTAGCAGGGCTAGCAGATTGAAGAGAGAGTGCGATTTGCCAAGCACAACTTTCCAAATTGACGAAGTTTTCATCTGCAAATGATTGTGAATGAAACTGGCAGACTCGCACGTTCAGGAGAGCGGTGAACATATTTTAGAATGTTATTACCAGCCCCACCCCCCGTACTTCTCAGATACTTGCGCTTGAAATGACACACAAATTTTTGCCCGTCGGGTCGATGGCGCACTGATACGCGACTAGCGCATATGAAGTTTTGCAGTTTTCATAGAAGCCTCACTTGATGGCTACCCGCCGCGGAGGTCTAGTGGTTATGATGATCGACTGCAGACCCGCAGGTAGTGGCCACATTTTAGATGGATGCGAAAATGGCTAAGGCCCGTGTGCGCATATTTAGGTCCCGTTAAATAACCCCAGGTGGACGAAATTTTCAGAGTTCTCCCCTACGGCGTTCCTGATAATGGTACGGTCGTTTTGGGACATGAAACCTGAACAATTATTGTTATCACTTGCTGGCTAATAACGACTAAGGCGAAAAACGACTGTAAACTAAATCTGTTAAATCTTTTAAAAGTGAGCTTTTACAGAAAATTGTTTCTTGTTCACCCATACCAAAAATCATGATCATCAAAAACAGACACGATTCAGATAAATGGGTAAATCTCACTATTTAACTCTAGTCCACTAAAGAAAGAGGTGCAAAAGAAAACACTTAGCCATATAAATGAGTACGTGTCATGAAAATTTGTTCAAGCAAAATGAAAAAAAAAGTCACGGTCATAAACATGCACGTGTCTTCAAGGAAGAATCGGTATGCGAAAGCGCCGTGCGAACTGCCTGGTAACCCACACCAATGGCGTGCGCCTTACTAAGTCGCCAAATGCTTGGTACACAGCGAGGCTGCTCTGTCTCCTGCATCGTAACACCGAACTTCAAGGACGCTACAGCCAAGTTCAAGCCAGGTTAGAGTGAAACTTCAAAATCGACACAGCAAAGTTGAAGCAAAAGTTTTGCCTAAAAACAGCAATAAATAATCACGAGACCACTCAGCTTCGCACTCTATCGAGCGTTGCACGACGGAGTGCGAGCTTCGAGCCATTTTATTTTCGTTACAATTTTATGGTGAGAAACACGAATGCGTCAGCTACAAGTTATTGAATGCAGGCAAAAATTTTGTTCTTGCTATTTCAAGTAACTACAACTGTAACTGCCGATTGAATTGGTTTTTCTTGTTCGGCTAAGTGCGCCCTGTAAAGCGTGCTCTGCCGCACCAAGACTCAATATTCGGAAAAGCTCAACTTCCAAAGCGCAACACAGTCATGGCGGCGATGTTGGATGAATTTTGAACGACTGGAGCCGTAAATCTGGTACAATCACGCGATAACTTTGCAAACTACCACGTTGAAAAATATTTAATTCATAACAAAAGAAATCAACTAGACCTTCGCGTGGCACAGACGTCGTAAATAAATAGATAAATAAATAAATAAATAAATAAATAAATAAATAAATAAATAAATAAATAAATAAATAAATACCTCATAAAATAATACACTAAGCACGATCAGAATACCTTAATTTGTTTTATGTGCATCATTCAGGCCACTTTTAGCATTAACCGTCGAAACTCCACCACTCGACTTGTTCCTTACCGCAGCGTACCCGTGTGTGGGTATCGTAGCAGAAAAAAAAGTCCCGCTGTTTATCAAAAGTATAAAAAGGTACAAAACCGATAGGGAAAACACGAGATGAGGATTAGATTGGTTTGTAAACACGGGCTCGGGAGCAGCAGCGGTAAGAGCATAAAGCGGTAAAACCACACGAGAATGCACATTCAAATGTAGCATTCTAAAAGAAAAAAATCACAGCACATCTACGAAGTGAAAGATGACGGGTGGGGCGAAGCGGACGAACGGACTGACCAACACTTCGCCTTACTCAGCATGATTCACTTAGTGGATATGCCGCAACACGGCTTTTATTGATATGAAATGCATTGCAACTGGCTACTACGAAAACTACGACGACGCGGGACACACGAGCCACGGCGTAAGGAGCTTCGCCCCTAAAAAAAGTTTGAAGGAGAAAAGGTCAGACGAGATAGGAAGACGACAAACACAAAAGAAAAGGAAGCAGCCAGAGATAGAAGGAGCGGTCGTCGCAATCCCTTTCATTTCTCCCAGGCACGGCAGCGGCAAAAGGCGGCACCCATTGTTTTGCCGACGCTCTTTGCTACTGTGGCGAAGGTCCGGCCCGTTCCTGCCCCGGACTCGTCGAAAAGACAGCGAGGCACGCCAAGGCTACGTACGATGCCTGCCTTTGTGGCCACACAAGACAACGTGCGGAGGACCGTCGGCCCGATTCCCGAATGCCGCATTCTTTCTGCCCCGCCGCCGAGGTTCCAGTAAGCACGCGCAAATGATGATCGGCGAAGAACAGCCGTGGCCGCTGCTACTTGGGCAGCCGTTTCGGGAGACCGGGCCTCAAACGCTTCCGCACGCCTCCTTTTTCCCACCCAGCCGCACTTTCGTGCGGGTTCCGAGAACGGTGGTCTCGCTTCCGGAATCTGGCGGCGAGGCTGCATCATTCATTATGACCACCACCCCTCACGCGAGGTTTGCCTTTCACCGTTGTCTGCCCCTTTCAGCCCTTTTCCGATTTGCTCTTCTTAGTGCGCCTCCCGCGTCGATCGTCTCGTGCCGCTGCCGGAAAATGACTGCGGAAATACGTTCGTTGTATACGGCCGTACCGTTAGGAACGGCCATAAAGAAAGCACGCGAGGGCGAAGTGGTAACAGAACGAGAGAGGCGCTCGAATGTCCAGTAGCGACGTACTGGGCTTCGATATGTGTGGGATGTAGAAAACAGGACACGTATCTTACAAATTGCATAGGTTGTCAGGAATGTTTACGGAGTCCAAAGCAAAAGGACAGAAGTTGAGAAGAACATTAACAAGAAAAGTGTGCGGAGAAAAATGAAAATAACAGCAATGCACACCATACGACATAAAGAAAGGAATAGATACACAAAGCACTTCGTGCCCATCATGGCGTCACACATAACTACTACTTGAACGTGGCACGAAAGTGAGATTTATACGTGCAGTGCAGTAACCTGGTTTCCTTAAGTGAAATAGGCAAGCGCTAAAAGCAAACAATGAGCGTCATGTTCTAACAATTAAAGTACTCTATAAGAAAAAAGCATCGGAGGAGCATTGAGTTCGCAGAGAACCGATGGTTCAAGCCGGCACGGTGCTCTAGTGGTTGTGGTGCTCTATACCGAACAGACGCACGGCGCGGCATTAAACCCTGACTGCATCTACGACGGAGGAGGAAGTGCTTGAAATCCGTGTGCTTAGATTTCGGTGGACGTTAAAGACAGCCAGGTGGTCGAAATTTCGTAGCTCTCTACTACGACATTCGTCATAATAATATCATGACTTTGCAACGTTCAACCCGAATTATCATTATTATTCTTACTATCAGAATCAATGGTTAGTTAGAGTGACAAACAGGATACTAAGGAATGGGGGACGTAAGCGGGAACGAATGACGGCTACATCGACTTGCAGAATCAGGAAGTTCGCAGGCGCACAAATTCGAACCAGATCGCACACGATGAGGACCATTGGGAGTAATTGGGAAAAGTTTTCCTACAGTGAACATATGATATAGGCTGGAAATAGTTACGATGGTGAAATTCTTCACGAGTCAGCAGAAAATCGCTGGTTTCGTTAGTGCCACAGCAGGAGCACCACAAGCTTGAGAATGGCGCACACGTGACTTTGTGAAAAAAAAAAAAGAGAAACTCTTACTGCGGCTAGATTCGGTTATGGCCAGCATTGTTCTTTCCCGAAAGAACGTCAAGATGATGGAGTTTTCACTGCATTCAAAAAGGGAAGAACTTCCCTCCGAAAGAAAAGTACAGTTGGTTCTAGCGTGAGATTAAATTAGAGCTAGGAACCAATTGAACTTTTTCAGGTGTTTCCAAGTTTTAGTCGGGATTGTTTCAGAGAACTACGTTTAAAAACACGCTAAAACAAGGAAAGGTGAAGGAGCGATTGCGTGCCACCCCCCTTCTTTTTACAATATTTTATTTTCCACTCAAAACACCTATTCGCCGAGAAATGCCATGGTTTTGCAAGAGGAAAGGAATTCGCGCCGCAAAGAAGGGTAATTAAAAACACCGAGGAAGGTATGCGGGGCTTAAACTTTGCTGCTCGCCGTCTCGGCGAATACGTGCGATGCAACGGAACGCACACGGCGCGCAGCAAAGATCGCCGGAGCGCAAATAAAAAAAAATTGCTTCATGTTCGCGAAACACTGGCGATGCGAATGCGCGGCTTCTTGAGGCGCAAAAGCACTTCCAGGAGAGAGAAAACACGGAAGGAAAGAAAGCACGGAGGTTAACAAGAAAGTATTCCGGGTGCCTAGCCTACACTGGGGCTTCACCCGTTCACGCGAGACGCACACACTTGTGCACGCCAGTTGTTTCTTATATTTATAACGACCAGGGCCTAAGCAAGGGTTTTATGTATCGAGATTTGGATGAATCGAAAGTCCTGCATAATAGGTCTGTCTTCATTTAACTTATTCTGAAGTTTTCTGTTGCATATAATCAATACGAAGAGTCGCTCGACGTGACACTTCATGCGAGCCACGCAAAAAGTATATATATATATATATATATATATATATATATATATATATATATATATATATATATATATATATATATATATATATATATATATATATATATATATATATATATTGATACGCAACAGGAGCGTCGTGAGCTGGGAAAAAGATGAGGCTTGATCAGCACCCCAGAAAAACGGGGTGTCCTTCTTCAGGAGGTTTGTGAGTGGGCGTGCAATGATGGCGAAGTCCTTAACAAACCGTCTAAAGTAGGAGCACAAGCCCACAAAACTGCGAACGTCCTTTGTTGACTTCGGAACAGGAAAGTCCGTGACGGCGCGAATTTTCTCGGGATCCGGGCGGACTCCTGCGGCATCGACGATGTGGCCAAGTACAGTTATTTGACGACGAGCAAAGTGGCATTTCGACGAGTTCAGTTGAAGTCCGGCTCGACGAAAAACTTCAAGAATCGCCGATAAACGCTTGAGATGGGAGTCGAATGTGGGCGAGAAAACGATAACGTCGTCTAAATAACATAAGCAGGTTGACCATTTAAACCCTTGGAGCAACGAGTCCATCATTCTTTCGAATGTGGCCGGCGCATTACAGAGGCCAAAGGGCATAACTTTGAAGTGATAAAGCCCGTCAGAAGTGACGAATGCGGTCTTCTCACGGTCCATCTCATCCACAGCGATCTGCCAATAGCCAGATCGAAGGTCGATAGTGGAAAAATACTTAGCACCGTAAAGGCAGTCTAAGGCATCGTCAATTCTAGGCAACGGATAAACATCTTTCTTCGTAATTTTGTTGAGATGCCTGTAATCTACACAAAAGCGCCATGTTCCATCCTTCTTTCTGATCAGGACGACAGGAGAAGCCCAGGGGCTACAAGAGGGTTCGATTATGTCCTTTGCAAGCATCTTTTCGACTTCCTGTTGTATGACTGTGCGCTCGGACGCGGAAACACGGTATGGACGTCGGTGAATGGGACTCGCGTCACCGGTATTGATGCGATGAGTAACAACACTCGTTCGGCTTAAAGCCGTGCTGGCGAAGTCAAAAATGTCACTATAGGACTCCAGGACGTGACGAAGGGCTTCGGCTTGATCAGGAGCGAGGTCTGATGGTACCATGTGGTCAACGTCGACGCCCGATGAACGTGTCAGCGTTGGTTCATTGTCTGAGGTGCAGCAATCATCCACTCTGAAGGGTTCAACCGTATGGTCTTGTAGAGCAGTAATTTCGGCCAGGGAGATACCTTGTGGAAGAATTTGGGCAGTGAGGGCAAAATTCACAATAGGAAGGCATGTGCGGTTTCCAACGATTGTCAAGATGGTGTGCGGAACAGCGACGCCATGCGTAAGCATCACGGCATGAATTGGTGCCACCATGTAATCGCCGTCAGGTACAGGTGGTGTAGAGAAGAGGTCGATATGTGTGACACAGTTAGGCGGAAGGCGTGCGAAATCAATGCAGCAAAGGCGACTTTGGGGTGGGTTGGTCAGATCAGCAAGTAGAGGCATTTCAAGGTCAAGACAGCCGGCTGAACAATCTATACGGGCCGAGTGAGCGATTAGAAAATCCATGCCTAGAATTACTTCATGAGGGCAATTTTCTATAACGGTGAAAAGAACAGCAGTGCTTCTATCGGCGATAGTCACACGGGCAGAGCACATGCCAATAATCGCGGCAGTTCCCCCGTCGGCGACTCGAACGGCTCGGTTCAAGGCGGGTGTGACAACTTTCTTTAGGCGGCGACGAAGAGCAGCACTCATTATGGACACATGCGCGCCGGTATCGATCAATGCGCACACAGGTACATTGTCTAATGTAACGTTCAACAGATTCCCGGTCGTCGGTAATAATACACGAGGATTTCTTGCAGAGGTCGTCGTCAATGCAGCTTCACCTCGAGAAGCTGCACTGCCTAGTTTTCCGGTCGGGGGCGCTGCGTATAGGTCGGAGATGCAGAACGGCGTTGTGGGGGCGAACGAGATTGACGGCGAGCAGGGGATGGTGAGCGGGCGTAGCGAGGTCTCGTCAGAGGTGCGGCAGAATTAGAAGATGTGGTCGGCATAGGGGAACCAAAATCAAATGTTGAGGACGACTGGTGGTCAGAAGTGGCTTGGGTAGAAGGCCCATAGCGTGCCGGCGGAGCCCAGTGATTGCGGCAGTGGCGAGCAATATGACCGACACGTCGGCAGTTGAAGCAGATGGGCTTGTCGTCCGGTGTACGCCATTCGGACAAATTGCGCTGTCGAGAGTAGTTGAACCCAAATCGAGGAGCGGATGGACGACGATAAAAAGGCTCGGCAGAGTAGACTGGTTGAATGGGGTGTAGGCCGACGTTCGATAATTCTTGACGAACGACGGCTTGTATCAGTGAGATCGTGGTCGGTGAAGGATCAGGCGTTGGAAATGGAGTAGCTACTGGTTGGGCTGCCTCGACCTCACGACGAATGATGCGGGTGAGGTTGTCACATCGGGGAACTGGGCGGACGGAGTCATCACAAGAGGAAGTAGCAGCTGTGTTCGGCAGGCGCGTGATGCCGTGGGTGACGCGGCGGGCTTTAGCCTGTTCTAGACGGCGGCATTCTGTCAGGATCGTGTCGATTCTCGTGACATTATTAAAAACCAGCAGGTTGAAGGCATCGTCAGCAATCCCTTTGAGGACATGGTTAACTTTTTCTTCTTCTGACATGCGCTGGTCGACCTTGCTACAAAGCGCCAAGACGTCAAGAATGTATGAGACGTACGATTCAGTAGACGTCTGGGCGCGAGTGGCGAGAGTCTTCTTGGCAGCGAGCTGACGACCAGATGAATCGCCGAAAAGATCACGGATCTTCGATTTGAAAAGATCCCAGCTTGTGATTTCGGCTTCGTTGGTTTCGAACCATGTCCGCGGCGTGCCGTCGAGGTAGAACACAACATTGGCGAGCATGAGCGTGGGATCCCAGCGGTGAGTAGCACTGACTCGCTCGTACCGGTGCAGCCAGGAGTCAACGTCGATGGTGCCGTCAGCGGAGAAAGTTCCAGGATCCCGCAGGGGTGGCAGGGTGACGTAGGTTGTCGACTCGGATCGAGAGACCGGTGGGGATGGGGCACTGGCAGTTGAAGTAGCCGAAGAGTCCCCGGTGTTGCGACCGCTGCGCGTCTCCATCGAGGTACGGGAGTCGTCCACCTCCACCAATAATGTTACGGGTAACTTATTTAATAAATTAAATACGAGGCACTGTGCTCGGCGAACAAGATGGCGACAGTTCATAAACAACCAGCCACCAACGTCGTCTTTCTCTTTCTTCCAGACAGGCTGTGCCGACTGTTGCGTATCAATATATATATATATATATATATATATATATATATATATATATATATATATATATATATATATATATATATATATATATATATATATATATATATATACACACACCAGATTCTTTGAAGTCCTTCCCGCTGGACCTAACGCATTGTATTCGTCAAAGCAATCTAACGAAGGCTGGTTAATTAAACACGTTAAATGAAGACGCTTCCGTGAAAGTTTCGTCGTGTCCGTCTCTTGCGCACACACACACACACACACACACACACACACATATATATATATATATATATATATATATATATATATATATATATATATATATATATATATATATATATATATATATATATATATTCGTCTTCATTGCGCAGGTAAGAAAACGTTATGGGAAGTGCTATCGATCAAACGATTTGTGCCTACTTGTGCTGCCGTGCCCAAGGCTGCTATGTTTATTTTTGTATGACTTGTCATCTCATGTTGTGAACGTATTGTTGCTTGCTGGCGATGTAGAGACAAATCCCGGTCCAGACTTAGCGCACATCGCGAAACAACTGCAGGTAATTGCAGGCGACTTAAAAGAAATAAAAGAGGAGAGGCTAACCGCCATAGATAAGAAACTAGAATTGCTGGACTCGCTTCATAGCAAAATAACAATCTGCACGGATCAAGTAACGCACCTGCAAAAAGTAGTTTCAGACCTTGAACTAAAGCTTGACGACCTGGAAAATCGTTCTAGAAGAGGGAACCTGATTGTGTACGGCATTCCCGAAAAGCACGATGAGGACGATGTCTCACTCGAACAAACTGTTAACAACACGATTATTAAGAAAACACTGGAACTAGAGCCTGTAGCAATCGAAAGAATTCACAGGCTCGGAAAGCCAGACGCTAATAAAACCAGGCCAGTTATTTTAAAACTTCTCGACACGCGTGACAAAATCAAAATCCTAAAAAACTGCCAAAAGCTCAAAGGAACTAAATTAGCGATTAGTGAAGACTTTTCAGCTCGTGTTCGTAGCATAAGGAAAAAGCTGTGGGATAGCGCCAAATCTAACAAAGAATCTGGTGACAAAGTATGGTTGGTATACGACAAGATTAGTATCAATCGAGTACTTTACCGCTGGGATGATACCGCGGGCGATAAGGTTGAGATCAAAACAGAACGCAATGCTCCCTCCAATCAAAAAAACCCAAAAAACCAAGAAGGAACACCACCCATGCGCACTCGCCGCCATCAACCACGTCCAAAATAGTTTTTGTCAATGTGAATGCACGCAGCATACTGAACAAACTCGACTCGCTAGAATCAGTACTTCTTACTGTCGACCCTGACTTCTTGGCTGTGACGGAAACGTGGCTTTCAAACGAGATTGGAGACGCCGAAATAGCACCTCCAAACTACTGCATTGTGAGAAAGGACCGAGCAACACGCGGTGGTGGAGTTGCCATTCTTATTAACAAACGTATTCGATTCACACAGATGCCTTTTGTTGAGGGTGCTGAAGCGGTGTTCTGCAATTTATTGTGCGGCTCATTTTCAATTGTAGTTGGTTGTGTTTATCGCAGTCCAGGGTCAGACCATATCGCTATGCAATCACTGCACGCATACATGCAGCGCAATGTGAAAGGCAAGAGACTAATCCTTTTGGGGGACTTTAATCTGCCCGACATAAACTGGCGGACCATGCAGCACGAGTGCTTAAACTCAGAAACCCTTTTTGATGCAATGCTATCTTTTAACCTCAATCAGATAATAATGGAGCCAACACGGGTGCAGGCGGGGAGCTCCAATATACTTGACCTGGTATTCTTAAGCGACCATTTTCCAAGTGACAAACACAGTGTAGAAATTCTCGATGGGATATCAGACCACAAGCTAATCGTGTGCAGCACATCAATTTGTGCCAAAAAAAGCCACTGCCACTCGCAAAAAAACGTTCCAGATTTTCAGAATGCAGATGACACCAGCATAATTGATCATCTATCAATGGAATTAGCACCGTTTGAAGAAGATTCCAAACGCGCATCCATAAGTGTCGATGAATTGTGGTTAAAGTTTAAACATACCATAACGCACTGTATGAAATTATATGTACCAAATAAAACAAAAAGATCAAAGAAATATAATCCCTGGATTAATCGTGATATCATTCACGCGAAACGCAAAGTTAAAAGACTCAGGAAATCCCTAAAACTAAGTAAAAGCAAATCTAAGACTGCTCTCACAACTGCCATCACCGACATGAAATTAAAAATAAGAACCGCAAAAAAGAACTATTTCACTAACACTCTTCCTAGCTTCATCAAAAACTCGCCGCAAAAATTTTGGGGCTTTCTTAAAAATTCAAAGTCTAGCGAAAACGCTAGTCATCCTCAAGATGGCCTTATTACCCCTTCTTCGCTCAATGAGCACTTCCAATCAGTTTTCACGGCCGATGACGGCAATCAACCACCAATCGACATTTTGAACAAAGAACCATTGGAACTGCCCGTGATAACCGAACAAGGTATCTTTCATCTGCTCCTCCAACTTGACACAAAAAAAGCCTCAGGACCAGATAACATTCCAAATTTGTTTCTCAACCGATATGCGGAGTGGATGGCAAAATATCTGTGCATCATATTTGATAAATCCCTAGCAACATGCACCATACCGGATGATTGGAAAAAAGCGAAAGTTAAACCGATACACAAATCAGGCCCAAAAGATGACGTAAATAACTTCAGGCCTATATCTCTTACTTGCACTTGCAGCAAACTTCTTGAACATATTATCTTAAAACATATCAATATATATCTTGAAAACGAACGCATCCTGTCGCCTTCTCAACACGGTTTCCGTAGGGGGCTTTCTACAGTCACGCAACTAACAGAACTAACCCATGATTTATCCTTAAGTGTGGACAACCAAAAACAGGTCGACCTTATCATATTAGACTTTGCAAAAGCCTTTGATAAGGTTTCGCATAAAAAACTGGTACAAAAGTTAGAATGTACCTTAGGCAATGGCTCCGTTACGAAATGGATAAAAAACTACCTTACCGGTCGCACACAATTTGTTGATTTCAATGGACAAGTATCCACAACAGTTCCCGTCAAATCCGGTGTTCCCCAGGGTTGTGTTCTTGCTCCGACCTTATTCCTAATTTTTATCAATGACCTACCCTGTCTAATTCCCGTCCACGTCAGACTTTTCGCGGATGATTGTATAATTTATCATGAAATAAACTCTGCAGAAGATCATCTTGCCTTAAACAAAGCCCTCGAAATAGTATCAAACTGGTGTTCAGATTGGCAAATGATACTTAATGTTAAAAAATCAGCTATAATGACAGTAACAAGAAAAAGGGAATGGTCAGAGTTCTCATATACCATCAATAGTATCCCACTTCCTAGAACAAGTCATCATAAGTACCTTGGCCTCACCTTTACTAGTGATCTGAGATGAAATGCCCACGTTTCTAACGTTACAGCTACCGCACTGAAACGACTTTTTTTTCTGAGACGATGCCTTCGACTAGCACCTTCTGAAATTAAACTGTTAGCCTACAACACGTACGTGCGATCTGTTCTTGAATATGCGAACATTGTTTGGTTCCCGTACACAAAAAAACATATTGCGAAGCTAGAAGGCGTGCAAAGAAAAGCTGTTCGATTTATTTTTAACAAGTTTAGGCAAACAGACTCACCAACTGAAATGCTCGAAGAAGCGGGCATGCTAACGCTGCAAAAACGAGCAAGACTAGCACGCCTACGATTCATGTACCAGCTACGCCATAAGCAAACCAACATCGATGCCTCCAGGTACATTACACTTCAACAGTCACGACCCACCCGTAAGAAGCACCCCGAAATGCTACAAGAATACGCATTCCGTACGGAATGTTTCAAACACTCATTCTTCCCAGCATCAATAAGGGAATGGAACAGCCTAGCAGCTATGATTACTAGCAGCAATTCTTTAAATATTTTTTCACGTCTTGTTGAAGAACATTTGCGTTTGGAACCCTAATATTGCGCTATTGTGGTCATCTTTGCAAAAATTCATTGTTTTAGACTGTGTTATTTTGACTCTTTCACACTGTAATCATTTGAATATAGTACACTTACTGTTAGAACTTTGTTGTTAGAATTTGGTTAGAATTTGTTTGAATTTGATTGTTAGAAATTGTGAGAACTGGTAGCATCAATGTAACGCGTATCCTGAACGATGTATAACTTACGGATGTTTTTATTGTGTGCTTTTATTGTGTGTTTTCCCGATGTCCTTTCTGCGAAAATCCCGACAAGGGATTGGCAGTATTTTTTAAATAAATAAAATATATATATATATATATATATATATATATATATATATATATATATATATATATATATATATATATATGTGTGTGTGTGTGTGTGTGTGTGTGTGTGTGTGTGTGTGTGTGTGTGTGTGTGTGTGTGTGTGTGTGTGTGTAAAAATGCAGATAACCAAAAATTTACGTGCACTGTACTTCTAGCCCAAGATTTTATTTTATTTATCTCAAAACACAGAATCACTTACTTCAGGATGAATAGATATGCAATTACAGCCTAAATAATACTCAGTTACTAGAACGCAAATGAGTAAAATATCTTGTGATATTACTTTTGCTGCGATATACTGTTGAACTCCTTAAAACAACGTTGTATCGATTTGAGATACCTACAGACAGTTCCTACAGATACCTACAGACTGAACCTGCAACGTTCGAAATTCAAACGTTGCAGGTTCAGTCTTGTCTTGTCTTGTCTCCTAGGAGATCTTGGCTCATACCCACATGGGGGATTGGTCACACTGTACCTCATAATAGGTCATTTTTTACAACGCTTGCTAAAAATAATAAAGAGAAATTAGATAGGAACAATAATAATGTTCCTTTGAAGTCCCTGTCGGCGGCAGGTTATCTTTTCGTCCTCTTCACTTTTTTTCGAGATTTTTTTTTGTCTCGTACGTCTCATTAATATAGTGGCTAGCCCTTGTTGAATATAAAAGCGACACTACGGCGCGTGAGCGAAGCCCGACTGGGCCCACATATGCGTTCGTGTGCGAGTGAAGCGACGGTCAAAGCCGGATTCGGTCGATGGGGAATGCGCGCAGTGCGCTTTCAAATCGTGCTTCGCCGGGCCTTCTATCATCATCCTTCACAAGCGTCGCTTCTCCGTGCGCCTACCGTATCTGGGGTGCGGCGTTTCCTCTTCCGAAATGAAGAGATGTAGAACGCGCCGCGCCGGCCGCAGTTACTCGACGGATCTTTTTCTTTATCCACGAACCCAAACAGCTCCCGCTATCTCGCTCACTCACTCTGTCCGACAATATTAATCTCTGTCCGAGCATTCCCCCCTTTTCTTATGTCGTCCTATTTCTCTGTCTATTATTTGTTCTCTAGTTTTTTTTCTTTCTTCTGTTTGTCCTTCTCGGCTGTGGAGAGCTTATTGTCCACAGCCACCCAAGTTAAGCTGCATGCTCTCATTGCAATCCAAGATCATGGCCTAGAATATATGTAATTGAATATAACTAAAATAATTATATGGTCATTTGTGGGTGAGGGGGGATAAAGGGGGTGGTATTTAAAGATACAAATTAGCGCAGCTTGCACGAAGAAGTGCAAGCAGGTGGGCATCTAGCACACCACGGCTTGGCTGGGCTTCCACCACTAGACCTCTCTCTTTCAACCTTTTGCTGAATTATACTATAAACTATACTATATTATACATGACTGTGGTTGGTCTTTTTTTATTCCTCCCGTTTATTTCTATTTTTTCCTCGCTCTCTCCATTTCTCTCGCGCTCTTACTCTTTCAATCTCCATAGTTATCGCTTCCTTTTTCTGTCCATCTCCCCCCTTCGGCTATATTTATCTTTCTTTGATTTTGTTACTGTGCTACGCTCTACTTTCTCGATCCCACCTTCACCTTCCCACCCTGAGTTCTCGCTTTCCTCTAAGCTACGCTCTACAAGCATGCCGGGATAGTCGAGTCGTTGCGACGTTCACTTTCCGATCGTTAGTACTCCAGTTCGAATCTCGTCTCCTCAAGAAAAAAATTTCACCGAAAAGTTCCCCCTTTCTCTATGTTTATTTCTTTACTGCACTCATTCTCTCGCCAATGATAATCAATGTAACCCTCACCGGACAAATCCACCAGCGTGTTCTGGAAGGAAAGGCAAGAGAGGACGAAGATTGCTGAAAAAAAAGCACGATCCCGTTCATGATGCCGATATTCACGAAAGCTTAAAACAGATGAACATCTCGTAAGTGTATAATAAACACCTCTTCAAAACAGAGAGAAAATCAGACTTGATGTGCGACTCGAGAAAGCTGGCAAAAGCGTGCGTGAGCCGAGAAGGAACGCCAATCCAACGGGATGACAAGTGGGTCGAATTTTCCTGTCGCCCAAGCGAGAGCCGCGCCACTGAAAAGTGTCCTCGCGGTTGTCAGGGACAAATAGCGGTGCAAATGAAAGCTCTGCAGTCGCGGCGGTCGCGGAGAGATAGGAGGCACTCCATTCTCGTTCGCCGCTCGAAGCAGATTCTGAAGGACGTGCGGTTCCAAATCTCGCACGCTATTGCAACGACTGGCCGCGCCGACTGTGGCCTCCATGCAGAATGCCAAAATCGTTTTCGCTGCGCTTACGGAAAAGATACGGAGTGATACGTGCGAAGAATGAATCACGGCAAAGGCGATAACAGACCTGAAAAACACAAACAACGAGACTATAAAAACTGGGAAGCAGCGGAGCATGTAGGGAAGGGGTGTTTCAGCTCCACTTACGCAAAACCTGAGCAGCGGCGATCATTATGATAATGATGATGATGATTGACTATAGGGGCGAATGATGCAGTCTTTTTCTTGTTGTTCCCGACAATCCTCGTTCAGTTCCCTACGGTATGTAGGGAAACGTGTTTCTGCTCCACTAACGCTGTCGGCTATTCGTTGGGCTTGCTGTTGCCTGTTTAGTGAAACGGTGCCACGCGGTGGAATTTACTACATTTTCGTGGCGCATGCCCGTTTCTATGATGGACGGTGACTGCATGGCACAGCAAAACGACGTTGCACGCCGACAAGCCGACACTTCAAGATGCTTGGCCGCATCATGATGAGGTCGTGATCAAGTCACAATTTTTGTCGAATTGTGTCGCCACGATTTTGTTACAGGACGACGTCATCATGGGAAGTTAACTTTACGATCTACTGCGACTACATGACACACCTTGACAATAAGAGACGCCGATCAGCTGGGCCCCGAAGGTTCTTCGCATATAAAAGTTAGTTTTCGTAAAGCGAGACGGCTCATCAAACACAAAAAGCGACTGTCGGTGTCCCGCGGCTTGGGAGTGAATACGAGCGATGCGGAAAATCCTCATGTGGTGACGTCATCGGAGGACGTTATCATGAACTAACCATAACAAAATACAATGACGTAAATCGTCACTTGTTTAAAGGTGGGCCGCATAAAGAAGAAGTGCGAAATCACGTCTGGTGCAGAAACTTTTCGGATGGCGGTAGGGAAGAATAAATCGATCGATTCGAAAAAAAATTGAAAAACCGCATTAGCGTTCGAGCCGTTTTAGGTCGATTCATAAGGCAACCTGCAAATTTTTGCCCAGACAGTGGTGCAAAAAAAAAAAAAAACAGTCGGACGGCGAAAGAAGCATCTGTGTTCCGGTTATTTATTTGAACGTCTTTGTGAATTTATGCGCTACTCGGTGTATAAGAATGTACCAAGAAGCCCATCACTCTGTACCTTCGGTTATATTGCAATAAAGGAGCACACCACTGAAGCAACGCGTCGTTTCCTTTCTACACTGGTTCGCTTCCGTGATGGATTACCATGATATTTATTGAGAGGCAATTCAAGAGGGACGTTGCACTAGCTCTATAAAGTGGCTCGTTTTTATTATCTCTTCACAGACCCATGACACCGGAGATACAAGCAAAATGTGCTTGCAACCGGACTATTTCCAGCTGTCCCCACGAAAGCAGGAGTGCTGCACATCCCATACGCTGCCAACCACCATTACACACGTACTTAACAATAATGAAATTAATGTAACGCGACTTCATTCTGACTGAATGTTAGTTATGTCGTGCCTAAGCGAAAAAAGATTCAAGCTATGACGTGGCGAACGCGAGACACACACAAAAAAAATAATGATCCAGGCAGCAAAAGCTGCATCGTTCTAAAGCCTATCTGTAAGACAGCTTCTTCTAAGACATTCGGAACTTTGTTATGGGCGCAGGTGGATAAACTCTTGGCTGAAAATAAAGAGGCTTCTAACGTTTTGGTCATAAAATGAGCCAAGCCATTATACTTGCCATGCTCTAGAGGGAGACAGCTACGTATTGCTCTGTTCTGCAGCTTTTTCCCCACTTTATTTGGATTTTTGAGTAAGCCGTTGCTGTTTATTGTTCGCGGCTGCGATAGCCAGCCTAACCATTTTTCCGAAGACACACCATGACATAACATACCAACAATAGATGCCACAATGAGGCTCTGAAAATAGCGTTCCGCGGTGTCACGTTGTGCCCAAGTGAACGTAATTATTTTTACGCGCAGGCATTCTTGCCGGGTTTCCTTTCTTTTACTCGGTTAATCCTCCCGGGAACCATTAAATTTTATCCTAACAGCTAACCATTAAACAGTAATTAGGAAGACTGCCGCATTTTTTCGAGTATAACCCACTCACCCAATTGGAAGCTTCAACCCACGGGGGGAAAAATCTAGCTGCTTCAAACTGTTGCCTCCAAGCTTGAAGAAAGAGCGCATGCTGGGTGGCCTACCTTGGTTTTCTGCTCCTCTCTGTTTATAGTATCTCGTTTTTTGTATATGATCCGTTCTATTTCTTTTTCTTTTTAAAAAAACGTTTTGTTCTTCCTAACTTTACTTCTTTTTTTCTCCCTCTCTTCTTCTTCTTTCTCTTTCTTTGTTTCTCTTCATTTCTTTCTTTCTTTCTTCTTTCGTTTTTCTGACTGTTTCTATCTCCTTTTGGTGTTTCTTTCTTTTTTTTTCTTATCTTTTTTTCTCCCTTGTCTTCTGCTTCGATCTCGTCATCTTTTTTTTTTTCTATAAATCCTTCGTGCCTGTTTCTAGCTCATTCTCTATATTAGTATGTTTTTTCACTCTCTAACATTTATTCTTTACTCTCATTACTTCTCAATACCCCATCTTTCTTCCTTTCCTCTTTCTCTGTACCTCTCCAATTTCTATCAGTTTCTTTCTCACGTGTTCGTTCTTGTTTGACGCTCGCACCAGCTGTACAAGACAGTGGGGCTTGCCTCATTACTGTGGCGCATACCGGCTTGAGTAGTCAATCATCCTTAGTAGGTGTGAGCCTAAGTTGAAGGTAAACAAGAACAAGAACGAGACTTCTAGCGACATCGCACAATTTGCAACGAGCTACAACAGTGCCAGTCAAAAAATGTACCCGTGTACTAATTACCCGTTTAAATTGCACAAATAAGTTTTACAACACGACGACAAGAACCACAATAACTATGCTTAGAAATTCCAAAAACATCACTTTCACTCGGTTTCTGTTGCCAGCGTCACTCCCCCGTACTTACTAACTGTGAGTTTCAGCTGTTGCTGTTACTGCTGCCTTCTTAGCGTTGCCGCGAAGCATGAACAGAAAACTACTTCAGAAAACGAAAGTCCGGACATTGCCTCCGAATTACCCCCATTTAGTGTGCGATTTATATTTAAAAAAAAAAAAACACGATACTGTATACTGCGACTATCAAATGCCACATAAACAGGTACATCACCTCATCCGCAAGGCCACGGCCTTTGATGAAACTTGCTAGTGATTGCAGGCACGAGAATGCTTAACTCACCTGCAAAAGACATGAAAAAAAAAGTTCAGCTTTCAGAATGTTCTAGCACAAGTAGAAGCACTGTGATCACTTTAAGCAAGAAGCAGGAATGTGTTATAATCCCTACTTCTGTATTGCCACTTCAGTGTATAGAAATACAACATTTTTTTGTTCAGATTCAACGCAAGATGAGCAAAAAGCATACAACTTTTTCTGCACCTGTCCACCTTTACAAACCCACACACCTATCGTTAGGACAAAAACTGTTCATAATGATTATTTTCTTGATGTGGACGTATTTCACACCTGGTAATCACCACTTTTCGTCTAACTACGTGCCGATTTACCATGGCGTGGCACAACTCTTTCAAACTACACCTTGTGAATTGTCATGTACAACTTTACTCATCCTGAGAAAGGAGGAAAATTGAAGGGCTCATTTTTCGTTTTTCATTGCGATAGAAATTATATGGACACTTTTGACTGGATTTTTCCGCCAGCATCACCGTCACTGACCGTATATATATATATATATATATATATATATATATATATATATATATATATGAAAATGCAAGAAAAAAACAGAGACTTGCACGCGTGGAATTGAACTTGGGCCCTCTCAACCGTGAGTGCAAGGCGGTAACCACCGAGCCACCGAGGAGCCCGTCCTCCACTGTTCAAACGGCAAGCCATTTATATCTACCACTTACCGCTGCTCACGACCATCTCGAGGGAATTATCGCGTTTTTAGCATTAGCAGCAAGATGACGCAATGAGCGCGCTTCGTCATATCACGCAGCGGAGCACGCTCTAATCTCCCACGCGTACTTTGCCCCGCTTAGAGGAGGGGAGCGACGCTCCCTCGCGCGTCCTTATCTCGCGGTGGGGAGGAGTGGAGGATCATACGTCTTGGCTGGCCTCGGGCTTTACCTGGAACAATTTTATTGTAGTTACCGGTCGCACAAAGGTAACTGCAATCATTGGAGTCTCTGTTTGCGAAAAGCGCGCGCTTTTCAGAATAGTCAAGTAAAAACTGATACGCTTATTCGCGTGTATCTGTGTACCTGCGGGTGCGTTTAGTGCGTCATTTGTGCGCGAGAAACGCGGGGCACGCTTCGATCTGCCTTTCATTTTGCGCGTGACCTTAGACTTTGTTGCTATCGCGTTCATTGCTTCACCTTTGCGGCGAAGCTGTGACTTTTTTTTTTGTTTCACAGTATTCATGAGAACTTACAGACAATAACGGCATGGGAAGTACGCGGGATCTTTTTGTGGTAACCTAAACTGGAACTGTCTAATTCGAAGGTTAGAGATTCGGTCCCTGCAAGCAGCTAATTATCTTTTCATCCACTTTTCTTTCTTTACAATTACATTAAAACTACCACGAATAACAGCTTTACTTTTGTTGGCATTATTGTCTGCTAAGTATCATTATTAGTAATCGTTGACATTCAATGTACCTAGCATTATGTTATTGTATTATATATCTTTTGTGAACCACGAGCTGTGAGCCTCTCACATCAGAATTTAGTGTTTTGGGCGAGTGTGCACGACATAAGACTTGCAGCACAAGATAACGCTACGAATAGCTCCTTACGTGCCACTCCTATACTCCCTCATGTCTTTTCTTGCAATGTTTGGCTAATTATCTATAATTTCTTCACACTTCTGCCACATCGTTCTAAAGCAACAATAGATACAGCACAAAAAAAAAAACAATACAAAATATTCTTGAAAAAGAAAAGTGCTCGAGTTATATTGAATTGCACAGATTACAAGAAGCCTCACAATTATACATTTTAAACCTCACACTACTTCCAGATAACAAACAATTGATTCTTATTGACGGCAATAGTGTGAACATTATTCTATGGTAGAAATAAAATGTTCCCTATCAGTTTTGTTGGAGATATCATACGGAAGGCGTTCTTGTATAGTCCTTAGAAATAAAGAATTACCAAAAGCGCATGTTTTTGCAGAGGTATTCCAATATTCGTAAATCATCACGTCGAATCGAGGCGTACGTTGGTGCTAAGAGATGAACAAGTTGGATTCGGAATTCATGTCAGTATGGCTGAAATAAAAGTATAGCCTATGAACGCAGACTTCTGCAAAACGGTCTCTATTGGATCTTGACAAAACGCAGTGGTGAGTATGAAAATAAAACATTTAATCACTTCCTCTTGATACTCGCCGAGTCTCCAATAAGAGATGAGACCAACTGATATCGAAGAAATAACCGTATAAGCCCCAGTGTGCTCTTTGAACTCAGCAACTTCCTTAACGTCACTGGAGTAATTAGACGCCTCGTACAGCGTTTTCAGAAAGGCAGAAAGTAAAAGCTGTGAATAAAAGACAAGGACGAGTGTCCAGCCTGCTTCACACTTCAAGAAAAGCTAAAAACAAAACAACAGAGAAAGAAGAAGTGGACATTTAAGAACAAGCACAAAAGCGATGCAGAAGAAAGGAAAAAAAGGTGGCGAGATAAATTAAACGGGCCAGGATGGCGTCAGGTTCGAGATAATGAATACCGCCTGCTCCCCAGCTGACAAAAGGAGGGAATAGAAAGCAGCTGTTCGATAATGGATAACTGAGCCGATCTGCTGGCGCTGATGCGCGAGCTACCGTACTCATCAGACGAATTGCAAGATCGTCGGGTTTGCGACAACGCCTTCCCTGGGAACAAAGAGATCAATCTAAAGAGAAAAAAAAAACAATGTAAATCTGCTGCCTCTCTCGTTTTCTCCTCATCCTATCCAACGCGAATCAACAAGAAAAAAAAAAAAACTGCAAGGAGCCCGGAAAGAAGGGAAAAAAACGCTGTTAACCTCACTTCTCACTTCATTAGGTTGGTTCACAGGGCGCGCAAAAAGATTATATGACAGCAGGGAAGTCTCACCTTTGGAACGAGAACAATGGAAAAAGAGCGAGAGGAAGCACAAAAATAAAAATAATGAAAAGAATTACTGAAACCATGCTCGATTTGACGTAGGAGACTCGAAAGTAATCAGGCACATCTGCTACTTTCTTTACTTTTTTCCCCCGATAACTAAGACTAAACACCCGATCAGACATAGGGTTAAGCGAGCGCTTGAGGAAAGACTGAGCCCGCAGGCGAAGAATATTTGAAGGATCTGCGCATGCGTGGATGCAACAGATGTATACCAGAACGATATCCAGAAGGAAACTGGAAAGCACACAAGGGAACTTGCAGAAAAACTTCACCATTCGTTATTCGGCAGAACAGACTGTTGAGCTCCTTAGCTGTGCATGGGCACTGAAAGAGTAAGCGCTAAAAATTGACGAACACAGAAAGGTCCCTGGTATGTTCTACTTTTTGTGCTCGTCAAACTTTAGCACTTATTCTTTCAGTATTCGGTATCCACAATCTCTCGTCGGCTAGATTATAAAAGCTCGGCTCTTGTAACAAACTGCAAGTACTTGTGGAATCGCAAGTGAGAATGAGCAAAAAGCCAGAGATTCAAGAAGGAAAGCCGAAGTAAAGGCGGCGAGGATAATTAGGTTTACGTGACACACGAAGATATAGTATTTGAAAAAAAAAAACTAGCCCTACAAAATGACAGATCAGTGGGGAAGCCTATTTGGTTTCGCAATGACGGTGAGGCGGCGCTAGAACGAAAACGAAAGTGGCGGAAAGAAGACAGGGCACTCAGAGACTTAAAACTGCAGACGGTAATGAACAAGGAAAATTCAAATATTCATAAGCAACAAGAAAGGTTTAGTATTTATACAGCACAGCCTGTTCTACACTTTCTAATGCAGAACATTCACTGCCATTTAACGAGACAACTATGGCAGGCGGTGGATAGCACGCCTGCATCTATTGTTGCGCACCAAGAGGTCATGTGTTCATTTGGCAATGATGGAACTCATTTCATGTTGTTCTTTGCTATTTGATCCTGTGCATTTTCGACGTCATTTTCGAGACGGAAATACGTCATTGAACTCTTGATGGATCACAGCATAAAACCGTTGGATACCAAAATTAGTTCATGGTTGTAGTTTTTGTGTTGTTAGGTCTACTTTAAGCATATTTAGTACTAGTAGGTAACCCTTTCACTATACAAAGAATCGCGGAAGGATGACCTTTCCCATAAGAAAAAAAAAAAAAACACTAGGCACGAAAATAAAATGCAGGTGGCGCCACGTCCTTGGAGTTCCCGCATCAGTCACTATGACGTCATGTATTTTGACGGCGTCAGCTAGGGCCTAGAAAGTTCCCAATCGGCGAAAATGAAGCACCACATTATCTTCTGTCGGAGCTAAAAAATGAAGAAACCAGGTTCCACGAAATTTCGTCGAGCCAAAGCGGTCCGAATACGAGAAAAAAAGAAAGCCATTTTGAAAGCCTTCACGTGACCATCGAAGATCTTGGCGGTAAATTTTAAAGTGAAACTTTCGAAACTGATTTTCTCATTTATTAGTAAACCAATCGTGGGGAAATTACCGATACGGCAGTTGTCAGAAAATAATTTATCAGTTCAAAGCGACCCAATAGTTTACTACATAGTGTTTCTTCAGAATGCATTTCCCGTTTTAAGTTCCTGCTGAAAAACGTTTCGTGATCATGCACGGTCATCTAAAATGAATTAGAACACTAAAAATGACGAAACATAAATATCGCGTCGTGCTTCACGTTTCCAAACCACGATACAATTAACAGGGACGCTCAGTGAAGGCCCCCCGGAAATTACGACCATCTGGTTTTCTTTAACGTGCACTGAGATCACAGAGTACACGGGCCTCTACCACTTCGCCTCCACCGAAATTCGACCGCCACGGCTGGGATCCAACCCGCGACCTTCGTGTCAGGAGCCGAGCCCCACTGACAAAAAACAGCTCGAAGGCGAAGACAAGACAGAAACTTGAAAGTTATGTACTGTTTCGTCTACACTTATGTTGCGTTTAGGCGAGGAAAAGGGGTAACAAACGACTGAACAGCGAAAAAAAAAAAAAAGACCACGAGAATAGAAGACGAACCAGAAATCTTAGCTTGGGAAAAAACAGCGCAAGGAGGACGGGGACACAAAAATACAGTACGCATACGAGCGCTCGTACAGCTCGTATAAATGTCTCTGTGTCTTCGTCTTGCGCTGTTTTCCTCCAGCTAAGGATGTAGCAACAAGCCAGAATGAAAGTACTGCTCCAGAAAGCTTTTGTTTTATGAATAATGGAGTTTTTCGATCAGTTAATTCATCCAAGCTGCTCGAAGGCCATTACATCCAGAAGAGGAAAAACAAACACACTTGGGAACACTTCGACCGGTATTGCTGCAGGGCTTAGTTAATAAAAGATTCGATGCGAAGTACCTGCTATTTAAAGTAAACATTGTCAGCACTGCCACGGACCGCTGGACATACCATCTGCATATGAGGCCGTGCACACATTGCTCAATACACCAAAGACCTTTCAAAACGATCGACATACGGTTCATTAAAGAAGCATAGATCGAGCATGCATTTATAAGGTATTTGTGATTTGCTAAGCACACTTCACTGCGCCATCACCTGTAGTAAATGGAATGATGCATAACTTAATTCATTTCACACAAAAAATGAAAAAAAAAACTCAACCAACCTAATTCGCACAACCTGTGCAACGGGACACATCAAACGAAAACTAAACTTTGTCAGTTCACGTTGTACAACACACTGACGTAGCGCTTTGGGTCCGCGAAAATTTCCCAACAGGCTTCTGCAAACGGCAACAACAATAACAAAAAAAAAACCAAAAAAACTTTGCTTAGTTGCTTGGTGCGCTGCTATTTGCCAGCAGTATGGCGTCACAAAAGGCGCCAGCGACAAATCAAACATAGAGAACACGTCTTTCCACATTTATTCAGTGGTCGATGGCTTTCTTTATTCTATATTTTTGTTACATTACAATTCAGTAAATAAAAGTTCGATTGAACCGTTACGCTTACGCAATGAATTTACCATTCTGCAAAGTGCCATAAGCTAGAAGAAAACCACTAAGACGTCGGAAAAAACAAACCAAGAGACAGAAAGAGAGACAGTGACACTGAGGTAGCTTCTAACAACTGCCATTTGATTTCGAAAAAACAAAAACAAAAACGCCTCTTCCTAAGCATGGAGAGAGCATGCGCGAAAGTACGCTACCAGATTACGGCACCAATGTTATGCATGCAAGTCAGTTGTTAGCAGCCACCTCTGTGCCCATGTTTCTGCTTCTGCCTCTCAGTTTTTTTTCTTTCTTTTTCAACGTTTTAGTGGCTTTCTACGATGATACGCATGTACCAACTTTTCCAACAAGCGACACTCTTGAAAGCAAAGCGAAAGGTATGTTATTGGCACTAACAAGACCGGTATATTCATTGTAACACCACAAAGCACAATGGTTCGCCTGTATACAGACAGCAGTGTTGATAGAGCGCTGATGACGATGACGACGAGAACATCTATCCTTAGCTAGATTACGCATAACAAAGAAGGAGAATCCTCAAACGAGCGCATATGAAGGGTCGTTCCGTATGTTTCTTCCTGCATATCTGGGACCATTTTTCTTGCAGATGCAGCTGGGACACAGTCTCTAACGCTATACTCGGCGAAGAGAGAGAGAGAGAGAGAGAGAGAGAGAGAGAGAATTTATTTACAGAAAGGTAGAAAGGTCGGCCTGAGCTATAGTTTGCTCTGGCCTGCTACTCTACACTGGGGAAGGGTGACTGGGGAGTGAAAGAGTGATGAATGACGATGGTAAGCTAGAGAGATGATCTGTTCTTATTAGGGTGGGTAACTCTACAGACGTGCATCCAGTCCAGTGGCTTCTAAGAAAGCGATGACGGCTCGTATAGCCACATGTGTGCTGCTGGCGTCAGGCCAAGGACCTAACACAATCTCATCGGTTAATAGTCGACTAATATACTCGGCGAAAATTTTTCTTCACAGAACTGTGGAAGCTGGAGCCACGCGTATCTGCTCTGAGCCTGGTCTGCGCAAGCGAGAGCTATAGCTGTGGTAAGGAGGAACTTCTACAGGTAAGGCTACATTTCACCGCTTACAATTGCGGTCTTCAGTTACTCACCCTGAAGAGGTTCGTGAAGACGACCAGGAAAAACGCGCTGCCGTCCCCACGAGCAAGGCGTCAGTGAGGCACTTGCAAGATTGTTTGGCACATAATGAGTTAAAATCGCACATGTGCCGACAAACGAACTGACGCAGTAGCAAGTTACGCTTGGAGGGCCGTTAGGAAAACTCGAAGATTTCCATAAATTATCTACAAAACACCATGCAGAGGTCGTCGTGCATCCCACATAGGAGAAATAAGAAGTTTTAAACGGAGAAACCAGCAAAATCATAACGATGTACGGAAAGGCTATGCAAGCTTGAAATCCCTGGCGGATAATCATTGGAAAGCTAACCATATCAACGACTGAACTTCTGCGAGCATATTGCGACAGAAAAGCGCCCATCGATACGGCTATCTTTAGAAACCCTGCACATTCAAAAGACTATATACGCGATTAACCGCTCGCGGGGTTATCTCCCCGGGATATGAATGCCCACTCTGCGCCACACAACAGATAAATAGTCACGCCCTCTTTCATCCTCTCCATTGTGAGCAAGGGACCCGTAGCGGCCCCGAAACGTCCATAATGTTTGTCTTTTTTTACAAGGCGAGTGCCTATTTTATTTCTTCAGTATACTCACACGTATTCACAGTATTACTCGTATTAGTGATAGTAATAACAGAAGTTTTACGCACAAGTACCACATGATAATAAGAGACGTTATTGTACAGATGTCCGGAAATTTTGAGCATCTGGTGTTCTTTAACGTGCACTGACATCGCACAGTAAGTCGGTTAATGGGGCTCAAACGTTTCAACTCTAACAAAATGGTACTGCCGGGGCAGAGATAGAACCCGCGACCTTCGAATCAGGATTAGAACGCCGTAACCGCTACACTTACCAGAGCGGAGAGAAGCTGGCATTACGAGCGTCTCTCTTGGGGTATGTTCAAGAAGACGGTCACTCCAATCATTTCACGAATAAAACGGCATAGAAAAGGAAGTTATAGGCGTGCTTCTGAGGACGCCTTGCTGTCCGAAGAAGCCGCGTCTGAGTTTCCTTGCCTAACAAGCCTTGCGAGGAGAACTCCACGGAAACCAGTACACCCGACAGACTGCCTGTTCACCCTAGCGAAATGGCTGCTCTGGGCACTCCTTTTCCCTGCTTAGTTTCCGCCGGGTCTTCTTCGAACAACGTCCAGTCAGCCGTCCTCGCCGAAACTCTCCCGGCCAAGCAGCGTTTCGCCTCGTTTCGCTCGCGATCTGGAGGAGAGCCTCTCGGTAGCTCGCTCACGCACCGGGCGCGCCGAACGAGGCTATAGTGCCAAAGCTGCTCGAGAAGGAAGGCACCCGAGTCTCTGCCCGTTTCACAATGAGGCGCCTCCCCGGAGCAGACAGACGCCGCTTTCAAATTGAATCCACACTCGCGAAGACCCGCCTGAGATCGCCTGGACGCCTTCATTAGGCGGAGGCGCGAAACAGAAGGAAAGGAGCAGCTGTTAACACAGGGAAGACGCGACGACACAAAACACCTCTCTTCAGTCTCGCTCACCGAGTCTTCCATCTTCTCAGCTAAGAACTTTCACTTTGACCGCGGGTGTTTCACTTGAAAACCCCTCCGTCTTATTTTTCCAGTCTGTTCAACAACCTCCTTGCCACGAATATGAAAAAAAAAAAAAACATCCGTAAACAGGGTTTGTCTGCTCGAGCCGAATTTCCGACAAGTGAATTTGTCTTCCTCAAGGTTAGAATTAGCCTTGAAGTAACCTAGTTACAGCTTTGAAGAAGACAGTCGAAACGTCGACTCGAGCACACGAACCTTGTATACGGATGTTTACAATCGCAAGATTCCATCTTCCGCAACCTAAATAAACAGACTGCCACACTTTATTTTTCCTGCGGTGATGTAGCGGTTATATGGTGCTCGACCACTGATCCTAGAGTGGCGAGATCGAATCCCGGCCTGGACGGTCACCTTTCCAAGGAGGCAAAATACTAGAGGTACCTATACTCAAAATTACATGGACGTTAAAATTAACAAAAAATAAACAAACACACCGAGGTAGTCTAAATTCAGAGCCTTTCATTGCGGCGAGCTCCATAATCGTGTGGTGGTTTTTGGACGTGAGACGACCAAAAGTTATGAATACTCAATGTACGTATTGTCCAGTCCTCCAGGTAAATCACTCGGTGAACTACTTATCCCCACCCTCGTCTTCCATGCATCCTATTCGCCGCCGAACCTCCTCCGTCTCATCACTTCATCCAGCGGATACGTGCTTCACGCAACCTCGAAAGCACTTCAGCCGTGCGGCACGCGGAAGAATGCTGCCGCTCCGACGTCTGAACAATTTCCCGCTCACTCGAGTGCGGAAAAGGAGGAAGGGGTTCAGAAGAGAGGAAAAGAAGTCGTGTGGCGATGCGTCTCGTAACTCTCCTTCCCCGTCCTAGCGGTCGCCCGCCTTCAGCGACGAAGATCCCTGAAAGGTGGAACGCGCCACCGCTGACCTCGCGTCGGCGATATTTCGGAAACAATGGCCATTCGAGGGAACGTCTGGAATTGTTCCATCTACTCGATAAGTGGGCCAGTAATTGAGAATGCCCCTCTGAAAGCTGTGCGCTCAGCTTTGTGCGCGAGGCCGCAAGAGAGAGGATCGGATGAATACTGAAGATCATTGAGACGTTTGGGGATTCATCCTCACTTTCGGCTACAGTTTGAACGTGCTCGAAGTGAGATGATATGCGCATACACGGTCGTTGCTTTCCCGCCACGTTGTCCAAGAACATTTATATTCTAAGGGAAGCTGGGCGATGCTCAAGAACGTGCACACTTCGTCATCTCGTGTGTGTCCGTCTATACACGCGCTCTAAGGTATTGCGGGATAGCATTTGTAAGTGTGAGGACGGGCGAAGGAACAGCTGTTGGAGCTTCCACACAACAAATAGTCGTACAGCTCCGCAGTAGCAGTGCAATACAGCGGACCTGGTGGCGTTCCCCTCCTCTACACCTCCAGCCCGCGGGATGTCGAGTGCAGCAAGGATAATGTTTGCGCAAGGAATATTTTAAACAAATCCTTGCAATAAGAACGCCAATAAGGCATAAGACGCATCTGCAATTTTCAATCAGTAGCACAACTCACTCGGCATAGCAATAAAGGTTTAGCTGAAATTATTCATTGTCTATTTTAAATTATCATAACTTACTACAGTATTTAGTTGTTAGTTGCTAAGTATTAGTCTATCAGAAAAGTTAACTTTTACTCCAACATTATTTACCTTGCAGAACTGCGGCAAGGGGAACTATTTGGTACGGCTCCTTCAGGGCGGCTTGAGTGCTCTTGAACGGGCACTCGAGCAGCACAGCTTCTGTTCGCCGCACATACTGAACAAGTCAAGTGACTGGTGCGGTTCTCACAATATTTCCGTATTCATAAACTCACCTACATATACTTATGATTCAATGCATTGCTGTGAAGTAAACAAGAAGTGTAGTAGTTTGGGCTAGTTGGTATGGCATGACGATAGTTGTAGCGCGAGAACGACGACAAAGGACAAGAATAGAACGACGACAAAGGGAAATGCTGGTCTCCTTGTTGTCCTTTTGTCGTCGTTCTGTTCTCGCGCTATAACTATCGTCATGTGAAGTAAAGCTTTATGACGGTGAACCACTCGACCTGACCAACACGCAAATATTGACGGCACCACCTCGATTTTGAACACATGCTCTGGCGCTGCTCAGCCTTGGCCGGTGTTGGTTTCTACAGTGAACAGTGGAGGCAGCGAATGTTGCACAGTAACGCGCTGGCGAACCAACTCAGGGCTGTCGAGAGGGCTTGTGTGGCGGCAGAAGGCCTTGGCTTCTCTGTCCCGGCGTGGTAGCGGCCAGCATCAGTCTTCAACTGATCCTGACGACCTTAATTAAATTCTTCATACGATATTTTACAGAAGTTCATTGTGCGCCATGAGTTCTACCGATTTAACATTCAGGAGTAGTGACAAGCGCTGTTGAACAGCCGTAATCCTCAGTGCGCCATCAGTGGCCCGTAATCAGCTCTGCAAAATTTTTCGCGACGCTAATAGTTAACGCCGCTAACGCGCTCTACGTCGAGCCCGTCCAAACAGCTTCACGCGTTGTGCAAAGCCAGGGCGGCCCTGAATCGACGCGTTGTAAGACTATCTTCATTCACCGCGGCTGTAGCTCTAATCACGAAGCGCGCGGCAGCCCCATTAAGGACCCCGCGAGGATGCGGATTAACTCGGGGACTATGCAAGGCCGCGTCGCCATTGCTTCGCGCACGACAAGCCACATTTTACAACTCCCTCTCCTCTTTCTGGCGCAGGTGGGAGGCCCCGAAGAGCGAAGGAATTAATACAGTTTATTGGGGTGCATTATAGATTAAGCATTCAAAAGGCTGTACGGACGTCAAATCACATAAAATCGTGCACATGCAGTGTACGCCAAGCTCCCCGGGTCAAAAATAAAGGCGCTAACAGAAAAAAAAAATCGCGCAAGCATACTCTCGAGTGTAGTTATAACTGAAAAGGCTTTACGACCCAAGAGGACGATACGATTATGAGGGATGGTGTAGCGGATGGTTCCGGAAATTTCGATTCCCCAGAGTTCTTCAACATGCACCAAACTGCAGGTACATGGGCGCTGAGCATCTCGCCTCCATAGATATGATGCCGCCTTGTTGCTGTGGAGCAAAGCCTCAATTATATCTGTCCATCTTCGTGTAATTAACGAAACTCACTGACATACTGCTGAAATCTGCCGTGAAAGGCCATTCGTACAATGAACTGTACAGACGCAGAACGAAAAGTAATTCAGATGGAACCAAAAAGAAAGGTAGGAGGCAGGGAGGTTAACCAGAAATACTTCCGGTTGGCGACCCTACACAGGGGGGTAGGGAAGGGGAATCACAAGATGGGAAAAAGAGAGGAGGGAAGAGAATGAAAAAAAGTAGAGAAAAAGGCAGTCAAGTCACTGCAGCGTGGAGAACCCCACCGAAAGTCATAGACGTCCACACAAACCCGTCGTTCTCAAAAAAACCAAAAACAAAAGGACTTTCACAGCCTTGTGGGCTGTCGATGAATGCGAACGGGGCTCTAATAGCACCTATACAGAAAGTGGCGGATGATCAAGCCTCCACAATGCGTTGGCAAGTAATGGTTTCTCTGGGGCAAATCGAGAACAGAGGCGCCAGGAGTTGTTCGATATGTCTGTCGGTGCTGCAAACATCGGCCGCCGCACTGTACAGATGCCGCACAGTAAACTACATCGATACAGAGCGATAAAGCGAGAAACAAAGTGAGAAAAGAGGAACGCGAAAAGGATCACATATGCGGATTTCGCTCAAAGATTGTTTTTTTTATTTAATCACTGCACAAACGTATGATAAGTTGGGTACATTTATGCGGGTACATTTTCCCCACACGAATCCAACCTCACATCCCTTTTAAGCACTCATGTTCCATTCTGAAACTGCCTATTTTAAAGTACACCCTCGAGACTGCAGAAATGTCTTGGTTCGTACATTCAGAAATTGGACACCAAAGGCGGCTGTGCGAATGCTGTTGGTGCGGAGAGCGCAGATTTATATTGTAAAGGCCGTCAGAATCAAAGAGATCCTCGGCAGCTCCGAGTTCGCACAAGAGAGTAGTGTTTTTCCTGCCTTTTCTACAAGCGCGATCTCCTCCCCACCAATTATTCCTTCTGTAGTGAAGAAGAGGGGCCTCAGCGGCATTTCTCGACGCCTCAAGGGCATCGCCATCAGCATAAGCTCGTGCTTCCTGCGCTTGGCCGGACGCTGCTGACTGCTTCGCCTTCTGCGTTCTGCTCTGCAAATAAACCCCGTTACACTTCATATAAATATGCAGCGAGTGGGAGAGGGATTACCAGTATTTAGCGCTTTCCGACTGCATACTATTATCACCACGAAATAGGCGCACGATAGTCATGTAAAACAAGGCAGAGCAGTCTTGCGGTGCAAGCATTCACAATAATTGCCCCCTCCGCCCCCCCCCCCCAACATCTTCAAGTGGCGCCAAATATTTAGGATAAAAAGTAACCAACAAACGCGTAATCAGTGTCCTCCGAGATTTTAGGTGCACCCCTCCCCAATCGTTGAAGCCTACAGCTTCTATTATTTGAGTGTCTCCCTCGAAAACTTTGACTAATGCACAGAAATAGTATGGTGCGGGATCTTCAGGACATGAAGCGGAATCAAATAAGCAAGCATCACATCAAAGCTGGGGAGCTATAGAGCGCACGACGGACACTTGATAAATTTGAAGTGACCGAAAACTGCAGTCATGTTTTCGGGGCGCGCATATGCAGTTCACATGCACCCGGTATTTTTGTACACGCAAAGCGTTTTCGGTAAAGCGGTGCGCCGGTCAGACTAAAGACCTCTATTAACTCACTCATTCCCCTTATTGTTGAGAAATAGTTCATGGACCCTTTGATGTACAGTTAAACTACTATTCAATTTCATTTTTTCGTTTACACGCGTTTATGGTTCCTATAGGTAAATCTTCAACAAATGGAGTTTCCCCGTGCGTCAACTTTCGTAAGACAAACTTAGGGAGATCCCAAAATAGGTGAAGGCGTACAATCGACCAATTGGGCACGCTTCACGGGGAGTACAGTTCTCTCGTCCAGCGAACTCTCGAAAAAATCCGACAAGCAGCTCGTTAGTCGTCAGCCGCGCGACGGCAAATAGCTCCGGCAGCGCCACTCAAAATTAACCCCGGACTGAAGAGGGGGGGAGGGGGGGGAGTACTGAGTGAGGAACGAACAAGCGAGCTTGATTTCGCTTGAAACGCGCGCGCGCACCAGGAGGGCGCCAGAGATGTCGACATTCGTCGCAGAAACTACTCATACACGAGGCGGACGCGAAAAAGCCTGAAATCAGAGACGTTGCCACGATGAAGCGTCCACGCACTGTGATTGATTGTGAGAGAATTCGAGAAACGCAACGAGGTTGGCAAAAACGAGGGGGAGTTGTAAACAGTTAGGACAACTTCTGGATAGTGGTGCCAAGCGTGAAACCTGGACGGAGCTCCTTCTCACATTCTCTTCGCCTTTTCTCCTTCCTTCCTCCTTCATTCCTACTTCTCTTTTACGGTTCCTAATATATTTTTTTCTATTTCTGCTCATTTCTATTTTACTTCAACGTTTTTTTTTTATCTCTCTTGATATTTTTCGTTCACTTACTCGTTCAGTTTTTATACCCGGTTTTTGTTGTCGTGTTTCCCTAGCCATAGTATCATCATAAAGAGACTCGAAGAACAAAGATAAAGAGAAGTTCTCTTTGGCGCCAGTGCGCGCTCTATGTACTACAGCTGGCTATTCTGTATGTAGTTCTGTCAGCGTCACGCCAAGCAAAGACAAGAGCATACGACATCCTGGAATCTGTAAAGTGTTCCGCAGTTAACACGCCACGCCTGAGCGAAAAGCGCCGCACAGTCACGCTGAAAGCTGGACGAACGCCAGCGTTGGATGTAAACTTTCTCGGGGCTACTAATAAGTGCACTATGAGCGTCAAATGAAACCCAAACAGTGACAAGCCTTCCTGATGGTATATAGTGTATGCCGTCCAGCTATCAACGCGGACAGGCACGCATATATGCGCAGAGCTGCCGAACAATATGCGCGCGCCTATCAAAGGTGATAACTGGACGGCGCGCACTACACTGTCGCCAAGGCTTGCCGCTGTTCGGGTAGCATTTGACGCTGATAGTACACTTGCGTGGTACCTACTGAGCGACGTATGTCACATTTTTTTTGTCAAGTTAGAAGCACCCACTACGGCGCTATTTGCAGTGTGCACAAATGCGAAGTATTCGCTATACTACCTGCAAAGCAGTTGTGCACATTAGTGTGAGGGCTGATGACAACCAAGAATTACGGTGTGAGAAATTGATGTCATTATGGTGGCACCGGCTACACCTTGTCGTTTAGCAGCACCGCATGTAGTAAATAATGTTATAATAAGGACACGTAATGTTACACAGTTGGATATAATAAGCGCAAATGCAGAACAACCGAACAACACATTAAAGTTGAAATAGGTTAAAAAAAGGCCATAAGCATACAAGTAGCGCATATAAGTTAAAATAGATGAAATGAGTTCACAGCTCATGAGTGTGGCATTTAGTCATATTGTTACATGACATGCATGCCATGATTATCATGTTTGAATGTGTAGTTTACCTATGCCGTCTATACGTTCGCATAAAGCCATTATGTATGGCTTGACACAGGCAGGAAAACAGACTAAGAGAAACAAATGCACAAATCATAGACCACCCGATCCCAATATTAAAGTTTAAAGTTCGACGAGAGCCCGTGTGGTGGGGCTGATACATGATGGAGGTAAAAAACTTGAAGCACTGCGCTGACAACAGCGAAAATTTTCACGTTGCTTGGCGCGGTGCCTCGGGTTGGGCTTATTTGAAACAAGCTTCGGTATGTAGTCAAAACGCTCTGATACGAATGCCCCGATTCACGAAAAAATACTGAGTGGAAAAAGACTCGGCACTTTTTTTTCCTCGGTGCATTGTATCCTCTTCTTGCTGTGTTTTCAATGGATGGTGTTTGATGAGTCTTGAAGCCTCGACCTCTTGTACAACAAGTGCACACCAACCCGCTCGCTCTGAACAACTTTAACCTTATCCTCCTCAAGTATAAGGATTTTACATTTAATTAGGTACGCATTCAGGCTGGTTGGTTTATCATCGCGCAGGTATGCAGGAAATAAATCTCCATCAAAACACTGCATGCTTCGCCATCCCCAGGTTTCCCGTTAATGTATACCTGAAACACCCATCACTTCATGCTTCAATTCTCCAAAGCTTTTTTTTTTTTTGAACACAGAGGGAAACGCACAAATATCTGCCTCTGTATATACAAGGAAGCTCACAGTCAAGTACGAACACAAACGAAATGAGAGCTATATGCACTAGATAAATGCCCTCTTCATGCCAATCACTTCTTGATTTCCACAAGAATATCTTCAACTCAAGTTTGTTCCCTGACCCTTTTGTTTTCCCTTAAAGACACACCTGACATTTTCCTTTCTACTGCATCTCGAGGCGTTTTCTTCTCTTTAAGTCGCGCCTTTTTCAAAAGCCTCCAGGTTACTACCATGACTTACAGTATCAGTAAAAAGCAGCTGTTATACACTTGACCATGATAAACTAGTTCAACAGCGGTTAAGACTAACCTAAGGTCGGCATAGTTTCACGCGCTTTTCTGTTCACGGTTCGTTGACTTTCCTATCCGTGCCGCAGGGCTCCGTTTTCTCGCGCGTACACGTATATTTTTCCCACGGGCTACCTTTGTTTGTTTGTTTCTTTCTTTCTTTTTTTTTACTGTTTGAATAATTTCTTTGTTTTGGAAGGCTAAAACCTCAACAGAAATATAATACAAATACACAACGCTCTGACCAGTACAGATTTGCTTACACGGCATCACACCCAATGTCCACTTGCCGGTAACGCCCGCTCCGGTTTTGGAGCTTCAGGCTCAGTTGCTTCGTGGAGTTCCTGCCGCGCTGAAATGCGACGTTCTAGCGCGGCCTCAGGTAGTGAGTAGCTCTCGATCACTAGGGTGAATTGACGCGCGTGCCCTCTCGAAGGCAGCGGGGAAAACGTATCGAGGCGCCACATCCTTTTAATAGCTCAGTATCTTCGAAATTCATCGCTAGGAATAGGACGAAAGTGCGACCGCGGCCGCTAAATATATAAAAAAAAAAACAGCTTTATCGGCCGTGGTGAGACACCCATATAATACATGGAGGCGAACGGGCGGACCTGGAAACTCTGATGCCCACGTTCTCCACGCCCCTATCCCCCCCCCCCTCCGTGTAAAAAAAAACAACAACGAGAGAAAATAAAAAGACGCATCCTTGACACCGTCCATGCGTCCACTGTCCTGCCAATCACACACATTCTGGAAATGGAAGGCGCGAAAACGCACGTATATCTCGTCATGGGTACATAAAAGAGGCATTCAAGTGATAGTTATAGATACAGTGTAACTCTGCCAGTTTCAACGCAGCGCGAGATTGTGGAAAAGTGACAACATGCAATGTCTAAAAAATGTCGACAGGAGTGAGGCGAATATGGGAACTTAGGACGAAAATTCGTAAAAACAGATTGTGCTGGGGTTGACGTATCGACAAGTGGGCTCTTGTTGTTAAAACCTGTAAATGCTTTCCTTAGCGCGTGTGTGTACACAGTCCCCTTCAACACACCTCCTGTTATCGAGTTTCGCATCCGCATACAATGGTAGTTGTACAGCACGGTTGGCCAAAAACAATTCATTATTCCGGCAGTGATGACCCTTAGCTTTTATTTTCAGATAAACTCCCCCTTAACACATTAAAAAAATAACGCACAAGCAAAAACGCGTTTAATGTTGCCTGTGAACGACGAGAGCAAGGGCATTGAAATACACGCTGCTTTCATTCATTTCATACGTGAGGTTTAACGTCCGAAAACCACCATATGATTATGAGAGACGCCCTAGTGGAGGGCTCCGGAAATTTCGACCACCTGGGGTTCTTTAGCGTGCACCCAAATGTGAACAACACACGGGTCTAAAACATTTCCACCTACATCGGAAATGCAACCACCGCAGCCGGGATTCGATCCCGCGACCTGCGGGTCAGCAGCCGAGTACCTTAGCCACAAGACCACCGCTGCGGGGCTACGCGCTTCTTTGAGCCATGGTCATAGCAAGGCAGCTAGGCGGCAGGCGGCGTGGTAGTGAGATTGCAAACAGTTTTAATAAATAAATGCTGAAGTCGACATATAACACTAAAACAACACGAACGACAGAAACGTCGGGCAGTTGACAAAAAAAATGAATACAAAATAAAACAGAGAAAAAGAGCTAACAAGTGCTTTGAAGAATCCATTTTGAAAAGAACAGCGTGACGCAGACAGACAGATGGTTGAGGGGAAGGGGCCAACCATACAGGCCATTTCGCAAGCTCGCCGCTCGGCAAGCGCACGATGTGCTTTAAGAAAACAAATTGCGCTCTAAACATTTTTTTTTTCTCATGGCGCACCACTTCCGGTGGCTGCTTCCGTTTCAACTGCGAAAAGCCACCGGGAAAAGGAAATGGCGGTCACCGAAAAATCTCACGAGACAACGAAAGCCCCATTCTGCTGGACAAAGAGTTCGTCCGCCACTTTGGTTTGTTCGCAATGTATAGAATCGCTAGACACGAAACTTGAATCCGACGAAGACTCAATGTACACGAAAAGAAAGCGAACCCTAAAAAGGAAAGAAAGAAAAAATCAAGAGGTACATCGAGCGCAGGACAAGAACAATACTCGGCCAAAGTGTAGGTCGCAAGTGGTTAATGTCGTCATTGTTCCATACAATCGCCTAAACAGCCTCGACCCTGGGAAATGTATACGTCTCGAATCGTCGTCATTTTCCAGGGAACACCACCAGCTTATCGCACAGTGCAGAAAAGAAGAGGCAAAAGCAAGGACAGTCCACAGCATCCTCTCGCATGCTCTTCCTTATAAAGCATTGTAACGAGTGAAAAACAAAATGAAATCACCATACGTACACACACAACTGCGCTACGGATTTCAACAACAGAAACAACAACAACAACAACAACAACAAAAAAGTCTCGTTGTCTCGCTTCGCAGAAAGCATGATGCGTCGTCCCGAGAACGTACAGAACTGATGATCATAAATAGAGCTAGGGAAATGAAAAAAAAAAAAACGCAGGGAGAATATGTTTAAGAGAAGGGGAGAAGGCGCAGATCAAAGCTGTGCTTCCAGAATCGAAAGTGATCTCGAAAACCACTTGGCGAAAATCCCGGCCATTCTTCAACGCTGCTCTCGCGCTGCACCGACTCTTTCCTCGCGCGAACGCAGACGCACTGCACTCACTTTTTTTTTTCTAGCCCGCTAAACAGAAACGCGAGGAGCCACTAAAGACGTCATCGATAACACATAATAATGCCGAGTGTAGGACTGCACCATTGAAGCTGATGTTGAGTAGAAAGAAACGAAACAGACAGAAAAAAAATGAAGGAGCATGGTAGGAAGTCAGGGTTTTTGGAGACGTTGCGAAAAAAAATACACAATCAAAGGAAGCATTAGAATCGTGAACGACAGAGCGTATGGGAGGTGGCGGGGAAAAACGCAAGGAAACGAGCCACGTGTTTGGGCAAAATCAAACCGAATGCGCAGAACGACGCAAGAAACATTTAATAGCTCTAAAAGCAGATCTAGATAGCTCTTTTTTTTTCTTCTTCTTCTATCGCGGTGAAGATACATTCAGCCTTTGTCAATCCCTACGTTGGTACGACACCATTTTCAGCCTTTTTCCAACCTTCCACGCTAACTCGATCCTCCTCGGCTTTAAACTTTTCCAGGGTTACCATAAGTCTATATATATATATATATATATATGAATGTTGCCCACTTTATCGTAAAACAAACCCAATCGCAAGGCTAAAGACGAAACCGCATGGTGAATTATTATTTTTTTCTGGATCTGTTCACTCGATCTCCTCCCTAGACTTTCACTTGCAGGCGCCCTACTAGCAAGCCTTTATATTGCGGCGACATTCGGAGGGGACGACGAGAAGACTATAGCTGACGCGGCAACAACGGCAATGATCAGATACTGCGAAGCGATAGGATAAAAAAATGAAGATAAAGCAGGCCCGAAAGGCGTCCCGATGTTCCCCTATTCTCCCCTCCCCCCTGGGACTACGCACACCAGGGACGCGCGCAGAGCGTCGGTCATTAGGAAGCACATGCTCAAGAGAATTTGGAAAACAAAAAGCGAGATAGAATGAATGACGGAAAGAACGAAATGGACAAGACGAAAAATACGAGCAGTGACTGAAGTGAAACTGTGTAGCAAACAAAGAGGGAAGCGAAAAACGGGACAAGAGAGAGCTCTGAATAATCGCGATTTCGTACAGCGCTCGTTTGCCGGAGAATCCTCGTCACATCGATAGGACTGTTACGCCCGTTACTTGATGTAATCTGGCCTGGTTCGAAAGGTATGGTTGGTTCACTTGCTAATAACACTAAGGTCGATGGCTGGGTCAGTTGGTGCATAACGCTGAAAGAATGAACTAATCATAAGATGAGGAACCAATGAGAAACCTTCGAGAAAGCTGGTGATGCTAGATAGCCTTTATGCCAAACAGGCTGCATACATCCCTAGGCCGAGACGTCATTAGTCGAAGCCGAACCCCGAGTTCACTCGACCATAGTTTATTGTTGCTCTAGTTCAGAGCTATCGGGCAGGGTGGCCTCCCAGTCATGTTTAGTGAGGTTGAGAATTTGGGTCAACTTTGGGTGCTGTTAGAATGGCCGGGCCATATGGCACGTGTCGACCACCTCTCCACGGTAGTAGCGCTGCCCAAAATCACCTCCCGCGAAATGGTCGAAGTTGTGATTGTCTTGCATTCTTGAGGCGAAAGCCTCGCATGCATCGAACGCGGAATTTAACCGTTGGTGTCCAACGTCGGCAGCGTCTGAGTCACGCGGCGACGGGGACGTACGAGTGATGCAAAAAATCATCGCACGTGATGACATCATCGTACGAAGTCTACGTGACGTCATCACATAACACCGTAGCTTGGTCATTGGTGGTGCGATCACGGAAGTAATGCGAAACCAGGTGAGGTCTCCCCGATTTCGGAGGCAGTGCAAAAACTCATTAGATACTGAAACCTTTCCAGGGTTAGTTAGCACGACAGGATTCATTCATCGAATAAGAGGGCAGAAAAATTAGCTTCTGCCTCTGACTCGTCTTAAGTGAAGACATAACGGATGTCGGGATCCTTTGAAGATGTAGGGCGCCGAGTGGAACGCGAAATACTTGAGCCCAATCAAATTAGCATGCAGAGTGATAACTGTACAAGCACTACAATTATTTCTCTTATTTATAATCCTGTTCCTTCGGCGCTTGCGCCTAAGCTTTTCAAGTTGCTTTTTTGTTATATTTTGTATAAGCAGCGCAAGCATTCTCAGTGTTCCCGAAAGACGATGCTTGTTAATAAATGACCACTGATAACGCAGTCGCTGTGTGTGTTACTCTTCTCCTTTGTCCACCATCCTTTCGAGAAGTTCATTCTTTCAGCATTGCTAATGGCACGCGAGATAGTTTGCGCCGTGCAACGTGTAGTGTTTTTTTTTTTAATATTCGAAGCAACTGGTGCTTATAGCTTAAGTAAGCAAAGATGCCCGGCCTAAAAAAATCTACAAAACACTGCATTATCGTAAAGAAGAGCAGGAAGAACATCGCTGGCGGGGTTTGCAAGCGAATAAAACAAATTGCAAGAAACGAAAAAGAAGCACCAAGGTTTGAGCTACAGGCATGAATTATTCACACGATTAATATATGCAGGTCGAGCCACCTGTGCTCCGATCGAAAGGCCCTCGGGATGGTACGTCTTTGTCAAGCATAAGCTTGATTCTATCGACTGCGACGTCCTGCTATTGCTCACACGTAAAAGTCGGACCAAGCTAGGACGCGCTACGAAACTTAGCAACGAAACAGTGAGGAGCCGAACAGACGCATACGGCGATCCATGTGCGCAAACAAATGGTAATTGGGGTTCTGATTAATCACTCAATTATTAAGGCGGAAGCCTTGGATTTGCTTTCTTTACGCAGGAAAAAACTGCGTTTGAAGTTTTTCCTTTCTGTTTTTCATGGGCGGACTGGGATTGACCGTCATAACTATTTCAGTGAACCCAGTTACACATCTAGTCGACATGGCCACCGACGCAAAGTGAAAGAGTATCGTGCAAGAACGACGATGTTTTATAATTCCTTTTTTGTGATGACCATTAGAGATTGGAACCGGCTGCAAGACAAGCAAGTGTGCTGTATAAACGAAGAATTGCTTTATTCCAGTCTGTAACCCCCCTGCCGTAACGCCTTTTTGAGCAAAGCGGGGCACTCACCGAATAAAGAAAAAAAGCCTCATCAGACGAAAACACTGCGGCGGGGGGGGGGGGGGGGCACACTGTTTTGAGAGATTTCTTTGATGAGGCACTAGTGGTGCCAAGCCTGAAACCGGGCATGTAGGCGAGGGGGCTTCAGCTCCAATAACGAGGTCGGCTATCTGTTGGTCCAATTGTTGCCTTCGTCAGTTTTAGTGGACCGATATCGAGTGGTGAGATTTGCCCAACATTTGTAGCGGAGATCCGTTTTATGACGGACGGTGACTGCATCAGCCACCATGACATGACGCGCCGACAAGCCGAAACTATAAGATGTTTCGTCACGTAATGATTGCGCCACAAATTTTGTCGACTTCACGGCGTCATGATGCGCCAATCAGATGACTTCATCACGAGAGGTTAGCTTTATGGTGGATCGTGACGACATGACACACCATGACGCGACACGCGGACAAGCCGAGGATCTAAGGCGCTTCCCCACGAAAAATTCGGCGTAATTACGAAACGGCTTCAAAAATACCATGCAGATTCTCAGTCATGGCTCGAGGCAACCAAGATGCGCGTCAACTTCGTATTCTCGGCGTTCGCGCGAATATTCAAATTAAAAAATCGGCGTTCACGTGACTAGGCTTACTACAATTTCGCTTTAAAGTCATTTTAGATGTACAAAAAAATTCCGATCATTTTTTAAAGTATCTCCCGTCAGCTATACAAATTTCGTAGCACACGAAAAAAAGAGTTAGCTTCAATGATTGAATGATATGTGGAGTTTAACGTCCCGAAACCACCATATGATTACGGGAGACGCCGTGTAGTGGAGGGCTCCGGAAATTTCGACCACCTTGGATTCTTTAACATGCACCCAAATCTAGGCACACGGGCCTCAGCATTTTCGCCACCATCGAAGATGCAGCCGCCGCAGCCGGGATTCGATCCCACGACTTGCGGGTCAGCAGCCGAGTACCTTAGCCACTAGACCAGCGCGGCGGGTCGAGCTAGCTCTAGAGAACTTCTCAATACAGTGCGTCTAAATAAATTAAACTCACCAAGACAAAGTCTGTCAAGACCTGAAATTCTATGCTCATTAAAATATACATGAACTTGTAATGGCTTTACAGGTTTGGTTTATTGCCCTGTGCTTTTGAATCGATAATTAAAAACATTTACTCAAGAGCAGCAATGATAACGCATCACAAAGGATGTACGTACATACAGCCATTCGAAGCACGTTCAGCCATCCATTAATTTAACCTTCGCACACTATTAGCTCTTAACAAACGTCGAGCACGTGGCGGCATAGAGTAAAAAGAATAATAACACAGAAAAGGCCAGAGAGCCTTCTCTCGAAAAAAAAAAAAGAACGCAAGATGAACTGTTTTTAGTGATAATAAATCATTGCGGAAGTATGCTGAACAAACATTAAAAAAAACAGCAGTAAGACTTTCGTGATGAAAGAAAAGGCCGCACGTTATTATAGAGCTGAGCAGGTTCACATGTATTTGACAGAATTAAATCGGACGAAGCACCATTGAAGTTTCATTTCAGCGAATACGTTTTCTTTTCATACCTGGACGTAAAGTAGGACACTGTGAAAGATAGTGAAAAATGCGGGCTGCTCAAATATACCCTGCCAAAACGACTGAGGCACCAGCAAACGTTGCGAAATGAATTAAAGAGGAAGAGGAAAGAACTTTATTCAAAGTCTGTCGAGTTGGTGGGGTGGGCCAATGGCCCCGCAGAAAAAAAAAGACAGAAGTACGACATAGTTGACTAGTAATAAAAATTGTAAAAAGAGTGTGCTCAAGAATTTTCTTTTTTCGAGAAGCCCGACATACTGAACACAGGAAATAATGACAGCACCTCAGTGAGCTGTGGTGGCGATACTTTCAGAAGAGTAAAGGTAGGTGCAATGACGAAAACAAAGCGAAGATTTTCAGACACAGCTGCGCCACTGATATTACAGCTGCGAAATATCTGAAAATAATTACACTAGCTGGGAGGCGGCACTCACCAGCGACGAGCTAGCCAACCAACTTTGGGCCGTCCGGCAAGCCGAAAATGCCGTCCAGGTACGAGTGCTTCGAGCGGTCACCTGAGACACCGCTATCATAATCAACGTAGGCTGGGGAGGAACAGGGGTAAATTCCCTCTTCTCCCACCTTGCCAGGAGGAAACTGCCGGACTTCAAATAAAGTTCATTCATTCATTCATTCATTCATTCATTCATCTCCCACTAGGGAACCATGTGGGGATGTGAAGCAGCGCTGAGTGTTCACTTGTTTTTCCATCGTTGTTCCATTTGTATGCTTCCGTATATGTTTTATTTATAAGTAAAGTTGTGTATATGTTCGCTCAAAGTTTCCATTGCGTTTCGGCTTCACGTGGCCTCGCGAATTCGAGATTTAATGGCCGATGTTGCCATTTACGTTCTGCGTCACTCTAACCTTCTTCTATTCAGCGGTGCTGGGTAAGCTAATACTTTCTCAGATTACGTTGCTGTCATAGCTTTCGTTGATAGCGATGCCGCTACAAATAGCGCCACCGTTGGCATCCGGACGGACGGACAGACGGACGGACTGACGGGTCGACGGACGAATTGACGGACAGACGGATGGAGGATTCATGCTTTGCCGACAACACCCTCCGAAGCTTCGCCCCAGTCATCATCATTCACTCCGTCGATATGCTGTAATTTATTTATGCAGACGATGTTAAATTTGGTCCGGCACTTCGTAGTAGAAGGCGCCGTTGTGCGTGAGCCTGTCTGCAAGAATGCTGGTCGGAAGCACAAAACACGACGCTGTCCTGCAGGAGGGCCAGGCAGTTCACTGTGGTCGGGTTACAAAGAACTCGACCGAAGCTTCGCGAACAACCATTTGTTGTGCGGGGTTGAACAGCCTGCGACAGCGTCACTGTTGCAGTTCTCATGAAGTCAACATCTCCACCCAGCCATTGTCACCTACGCGGGGTCGTGACAAAGCATCGACGGTACAGAAGCGTGAGATAGCGTCACCGTAGCAGTTCTCAGGAATAGAGCATCTGTACCACGGTGTTCTGGAAGGCTCTAGAACACAGTACCCGAACGCAGCCGTGGACCGCTGCTGACGTTCGTGTCAGCGGCCATTTCCCTCAAAGAGGAGCTCAAATGTCCCCCGCCTCCGAACCTTTTCTCCTCACCCTGCGTAGAAGCTTCAGGGCGTGGGCCGGGTGCGTCATTGTGTGGTGCGCTCGTGTTTAACCATCAAAAATTTTCACCCGTGTTCCTTTTCAGCCGAGTGATCCAACGTCTGCACCTTTTCTTGTGGATAAATCACTGACACTTAACGTCACCTGATTCGTGGCAACAGTCGTCACCACCTTCTTCAGACTGCCATGTATAGGAAACTACGAGCTATATAAGCCGAAGACATTTGTACGTTATCGTTGAATCACTTTACAGTTAGTTCCTTTTTCATTGTGTAAATAAACCTATGTTCTGTCTCTAAGAACGCGTCTGTTCACTGGCAATCATCGGCTATGTGGACGACATCGGGGAGCCAACTGCCATAAAAATACGAGCCGTACCACACACCCCTCACAACCAGTTAATAATAATAATAATAATAATAATAATAATAATAATAATAATAATAATAATAATAATAATAATAATAATAATAATAATAATAATAATAATAATAATAATAATAATAATAATAATGGTGACTAGTTTGCGCTGCCAATATTTCGGTATGAATCTATCAACGCACCCATCATATTTCAGAGGTGAAGCTCTTTGGAGTCGAGCCTTGTTTTTCGCGATCCACAAAACCAAAGCCAAAATGAACAGCTGCACAACGTATAATGAAACCCTCTGTGTAGAAAACCGTCTTATAGTGTATATCAATCAAGTTATCAAAACATTATTAAAACAAACAAAATCTTAAGTTTCTTAGGAGTACGGAGACGTCCCGTCTTGGGCGAGCTATACGTCAGATACTATGAATAACCAACATGCCCGTCGTGCTGCCTTACTCGATTAAACAGACGATAGGCGGAAATGCTGCCAAACATAGCTCGCGAAGCCGCTTTTGAGTCGACTCCCTCGAACTCCCTCAGACTCAGATCGAGCCGCGATTATGAGCCTCAGTTAGTTCGGGTGAGTAATATTTTGGTGAGTTCGAGTCTTAGTATGTCCCGTTGAAGAAAATTTTTGTGAGGGTAAGTCCCGCTCAGTCCGAGCAAGCCCTAAGCGCGAAATATCCGCCATATGTGAATCTGAGGGAGCTCCACGATTTTTGCCGACCTATGTTGCCAACTATAGACGATGTTGTCGTAGGCGCCCCCATATGGCTTAGCGGGAGGCGCTGCCCGTAATCTGGAAACTATCTTGCATAAATGCGCAAACATTCGCCTTCAGATAGAGACGCGCACTGACAGCGTTTCCACGCACAACGACAGGCGCACTTTCAGCAGTTTCTTTCCACATAAAAGAAAGGAGGAAGAGGCTCGTATGTGAACATACTAGGATTAACCCACATAAAAAAGATCATGAGCAGAAATAGGGTGTCATGGCACCTTTAACTACACCTACAGGCGTGTACCACCCAAACAGGCTTCTGCTCAGTTTCAGAGAAGAGTTCCTCAGCACCAAAGTCACTTCATTCGCTCCGGATCCACGGGGCTTTTCCAGGCAAAACTCTTACCCCCCCCCCCCCTTTTTTTTTGGACTCTTCGCTTCGAAACCCCTATCTATTTGTTTGATCATTTTTGTACTCAGCTTACGCGGCACTGCCTTGAGGTGCTCAATCTCAATGCTGGAGTCAGATTCGTTCTTCCTTCCAGTGTTTGGATTACTTCCCGTCTCCTTTACCTTGCTCTTGAGGCCGGCAGGAAGGGACGCTATTAAGGAAGCGAGTAATTAAACGAAAGCGACGCAGATCTCCGGATCTGGCAAGCAATTACACCTGAGTCGCGTCAAATTAGCCGCCGACAAAACGGATCGCCCAGTCTGCCGGGCTTCTTTCTGGCTCAGCCTAATAGAATAAGACGAACGAAGCGTCGCCTAGCAGTGGTTAAGCCTGCCAGGACAGCCCTCGGAAGTGTATAAGACGCGTGCAGAGTCTTAAAAGTTGGCTTAGCCGGTAATGGCGTCCAAACTTAATATAACTACTGACAATGTCCTCGATGCGGCAATAAACACAATAGAAGACAAATTGAAACAGGCGGAAATGTTGTAAGCCCGTGTATTCAGATTTGGGTGCACGTTAAAGAACCCCAGGTGGTCAAAATTTCCAGAGCCCACCACTACGGCGTCTCTCATAATCATATGGTGGTTTTGGGACGGTAAACCCCACAAATCTAATCTAAGACAAATTGAAACGTACTAAATTTTAAAGATAGCCGGAGAGGGAAAGCACTCCAAGAAATTTCGAACCCTCAATAATGCCATTCACTGGCATAGAAGAGCACAGTAATTCGAACTAAATATGTAATTCCTTTTTTTTTTTGCTTTCGTTCATCCATGGATATCGTTTTACAGAATTTTTCTCCTCGGCATGACACAAAATGGGTTCGTACGACGACATTAACGACATGCGGCACAAAACAAAACGGAGGGGTGACGTGGGAGTATAATTGACTTTATAGATGCAAAGAACCTTAGGGGCTCGGGTTATCGGCGTCTCCTGTCGTCATGGTGAGTCATGAGGCCACGGTCTAATATAAAAACGGGTGTGCACCACAGCCATGGGGCGAATCCCACTGAGCGCCACCGGTACACTAAAAACGAAGACAACAGTCAGCCGAACAAATTGCCAGCGACGTTGGTGCAGCTGAAACACCGATCCGTAGACGCCGTAAGAAACCGAAACCACCCATGATCATAAGAAGATGACGACGAAGCCCGCATGCTTCAGCCCTCCCTCGCCGGTTTCGCGTTCGTGGAGCTGAAGCACCTTTTTCTACATAATTGGTTCGTCCTCTGTTCCTAAATAAGTCTAACAAAAAGACCTCAAAATTCATATATCTGATTTCCGGTCAATCTCCCAGAGTGGCTATGATTTATGGATGAGGCATCATCATCATCATCATGGTCTTACACCCGATGGATATATGCACGCTTGTACCATTCAACAGTACTGCGATAGTACATTTTGCATTGTGAAGGTTGCGTACTGGACGCGTTTATTTGTAAAGCATGCACGTTATTTTCACTGCATTACCAAGCACAGTTAGTTTTTATTTTTAGACAGTTAGTTTCTCCAACTGAACTTTCACGCATACTTGTGGCCGCGTGGTAGAGCACTACTTGCCACGCCAACGGCCGCCTCACTCTGGCCCGAAATTTTCATTGTTCATTTTATTTGCATATTTTTCGATTTTTCTTTCACGCACAACATGATGATTTTTTGCCAACGAGGCCCTAGCCGGTGCCGGAATTTCTGCGAAACAAACTCAGTAACGCTATCTTTATGAGAGACGCCGTAGTAGAGGGCTCCGGAAATTTCGACCACCTGAAATTCTTTAACACGCACCAACATCCAAGCACACAAGCCTTAAGCGTTTTCGCCTTCATCGAAAATGCGGTCACCGCGACCAGGATTCGATTCCACGACCTGTGGATCAGCAACCGAGTGCCTTAGCCACCAGACCACTGGGGCGGGGCGGCGGAAAAAAATATCTAGTCGAGACTGTCCCTAAAATCAATATTTGGTATAAAAAATGCGCCTTCCTCAGACAGGCTTCATCATAACAACACCAAAATGAGTTAGGAAAGCTCGTTTAAAACCTCCCTCTCCTATAAAAGAGATTCTAGGCCCGCAGCGCTGTTGTTATAGTTCTTGGTCGAAGCTCAAGCGATAACCTTCAAGTCGGGCTCGACTGTACGTACGGATCACTGGCTTTGGGCGTGCCTATAGTATTGCACAGACAAGCGTCGCCAGGGCGGCTACAGCCACTGGTCGATTCCGATCGCGCACGCACGTTGGGCCCGCAACGGGAGAAGGAAGTGTTACTAGCCGCGAGGCCTGGCGCATGAGTATCATCCACTCACACGCCACCCGTACTTCGACCGAAAAGCGGAGGAAGGCGGTGGCCGTACTGGGAATTGCGTGCACAAAAGCGAAGCGGCGACACGCTCAAACGCGAGCGTGTCTAGAATGTCGGGGAAAGAGATCTACCGTAATGTGATCCGTTGCTCAATTTCCTTCCCTTTCTTTGTGTGTGTGTGTCTTCACATCCCGTCAACGAGGATGTGGCGTGATCGCTTATCTAATGGCCGGTGGATTCCTCTGCAGCAATGATAAGCGAGCTAGAAGGCCCAAATAAGACGCAACTCTGTGCCTCGCTATGCACAAACACGAAAGACGCTGATAAGTGAACGCGATAAGTATGCGTCTTGCAGCCGCACGGAAACCATATCGCAGAAAAAAGAGTGACCGCTGCATAATACCCCCTGGATCCTCGATGGTTTTCGCGTGTTTAGCGGTGATGGCTAACAAATATCGACCGAAGAGATAATCACAACTCGCCTATTCGTTCTGATATACCGTCTGCACAACCACGCGAACGATCATAGAGGAAAAATGTTAGGCTGTTGATAGCGAAAACAGCATTCATCAAAGGTAGATATCCTTCTAACCGCTCAAGTTGTTTCGAATACGAGGCTTCTGACATAACGTCATATGTAGATAAAAAAGTGAAAAAAAAATTACCTGCCTCCACCGTGGACGTCAGGGACAGTTACAGAAAATGATCTTCCTGGTAAAGTAAAACGTGCTAACAAGCAAAGCTTAAGTTTGACCCATAGTTGGTAATACACAGTTTTTCAGACATGTAGCTGCGAAGAACTTGAGGACTTCATTCATACTGGCCACAGGGTTCGGCTCTCTTTTACTTCCGCTAAGAGGCTGTGTCCCGACTTTATACACCACAGGTGACTATATAAATCTTATATTAGCTCAAAAGACAAAGAAAAATTTGAATTGCGTGTGACCACTAAATAAACTGAGCATATAAAGAGCGCAACCCACATAGAGAGATAAGGCTCACAATCATATATATATATATATATATATATATATATATATATATATATATATATATATATATATATATATATATATATATATATATATATATATATATATATATATATATATATATATATATATATAGAGAGAGAGAGAGAGAGAGAGAGAGAGAGAAAGACAGAGAGAGAAACATTTCTTACCAACAATGAAAATGGTATGACAGCTCTACTTCATGCTCAGTAACGTCACAATGCTGTTGATAGCATATCACTTAAAACTTCCCCCTTTACTACCGCTCCAACTGTCAAGTCTTGGTAAAAGGTCACAGTTTGGCTGCAAGGGCGAAGCAATGAATGTGAAAGCGAGAAATTGAAATGTCACCCGCAGAACGACAAGCAGCCCCAAACTGTCAGTGCACCGCTGAAGCACAAAGAAGGATGCTCGAAAAGAACGCCGATGTTTACTTCCTTTTTGTCAACTTGTCCATAGCCTATTGCTTACGCCGACGCAAAAGTACACCGAGCCAGCGCGACAGTGATAAGGAAATTAAAACCATAAAACGTTCATTCACAAGTGGCTACACGTGCGGATACTGCGCGGAACTAGATGCACAGAACTGCACGCCGCGAGA